>NW_011360232.1:124649-147281 GCF_000735185.1 Notothenia coriiceps | reverse complement strand
CCCACCCCCACCTCCACCTCCTGTCGTCATCTGTGTTTAATCTCTAATCTCTTTACAAGTAGGAGGAAAAGACCGAGAAAGTAAATTGCGTGGAGACTCCACAAAAATCTCCGACAACCTTCATTCGGGCTAAAGTGACGAGTCCTTCCGAGGGGGGGGGGGGTGTGTCTAATTGACAATGGTCACACAGTGTGTCCGTGTGTGTGTCTTTATCAAAAGCGACAGTTAGTAACGCTTGATTCGTCACTATAGATTCATGTCTCGGTTACGACTTACAACACGAGCACCATAACCCCACTTTTGATTTGTATGGTTTACAGTATTCCCCAACTTAGACTAATAGTACGTCTTGTTAAATACAGTTAAGTTAATCACGCTTCCCTCTGTTTCTCGTACAGTCGGGAATAGAGACCGGAAATCTGATAGACCCTCGAAATCAGTCTATCTCGTATCGCTTGTCCCTCGCCTACCTAATTATACACCTCCCCACTATCTCTCTCTGTCATCCCGGTACTTTGGTCTATCAGTACCTTCTATTTGATTATTGATTCTATTTCTGGGTGTAATGTTATTCAGTATTCGAAGTGTGTCTGTCGATGACCATCAGTCCCGTTAGTAAAAGTAACGGGGTGGGTTGGTGTCTTCCTCTCTCGTCTCGTCTTCTTCGCTCACACAGCCCCCCCCCCCCATCCCCTGTCATTAACAGAAGTAGAAAATTAATCCGGAGACATTGATCTTCTAAAGTAATCTGGATGCGTGGTTGACTGGTCAAAGTCATCGACGGTTTCTCCCCGTCTCTCCTCACCCTCTTCGTTTCTCTAATTTCTGTCGTTCCACTCTGCCCACAAAGTCTCACAAACACATCTCTCTGACATACCTTGGTCTTCTGTACGTCTCTTGGACCTCCTGATTTCATCTGTACGTGTGTCTATGACGCGCTCCGTGGAACACTATGTAAAGGGCTCAACCTGACTCGACGTAATGCCACCGTTTTCGATTTCGAAAGAGGTTAGACTGGACTCTCAGACGGTCACCCTTCCTGTGAGACCCTCCACCGTCAAGTTTCAGTTGAGACACTTCTATGTGTAGTCTTCTCGTTGTCATGTATGTTTAAACTTTTGTGTTTTGTACCTGCGTCGTATGTTTATAGACGTGGAAGTCATAAACCATATGTCGTCGACGTACTCATGGTGTCGGACATACTAAGTCGTGGTGCTTCTCGAGGTCGGAACACGGAACTAGAAGTCAGTCACCGTCTAAAGCGGTAGAATGAGGATTAGCGAGCTTGCAGACGAGCGTAGAAACGAAAAGAGGTTTGGTTCATGTTTTTTGCGATTTTCAATTTAGTCCGACAAACGAAGTCTACGGACCTCTTTCTTGCTGATCGTTCAAGACACAGATGAAAGATTACTAGGTCTACAGTCAGGAAAAGAAGAGATTTTAATATTTCCAGGCGAATTAATATGACAAAAAGTATTATATAATATCCAGAGTCTATATATCGGTTTTGTACATAGGACTTCACAAACCCGAGTTTTATGATTTGTCTAATAACATCGTAGGGTTAAATTATGGGGGGCAGACAAAGTCTGGGACAAAGATTTCACACTAGAGACAGACAATCGAAATCTGACTTTTATTCCTCCGGAGGGGTGCGGCGCTGAGACTGTGTAGTAAGTGTGCGTTGCCGTTGAGCCAAGTTCGAGGCACGATCCGGAAACAGTCCAAGTTCTTGGCCAAGAAGCCAAAGATCGAGGTCGAGAAAAGTGTGTACGGTCTCAGGCTCGACCGTGACCGCACGTAACGCAGTAGCAAACGTAGTACTGCATTAGGCCAAACGCACGGACGAAGTATTTCGTTTGGCGCCCGCTTTGGGAGTGTCGACTCGTGGCTGTTGTTACCGGCTACACCGAGCGTCGAAGGAGACATGCGCAGGAAGCCTTCTCGCGTCTAAGGCGTCATCCAATCGACCAGAGAAGTCACACGGGTGACGACGAACAATTCAAAGAGGGTGGCAACACATGTTTGATCCTATTTTGCGGCGAAAACAACAACAAGTCCTCAACTACGCGGACGGGGACGGGACCGGGGACAAGGGCCGCAGCTGCATACGCACACGAAACAAGATGCGGGCCTGTGTGAGAGAGCGAAGCGCGAGCGAGACTTTGCTTGGGCCTAAGGCCTTCGATTCTCCGACGAGGTTACGCCACACTTGTCTTTTGTGGCCACGAAAAGTTCGATGTCGAGGCTGGGCCGGGACTTTGTGGCAACCACCACTACTCCATACTCTCTATAAACCAATGGTTTTCTGTGTGAGCCACCGACATTCCTTTTCTAACGTCCACTATCGCCGGTGGGGGGGGGGGCGCGCGCGCGCGCGCGCGCGCAATCGGAAGCGCAACGCGAAGCCGGAATGTGGGACCAGAGTGTGGTTC
The DNA here is from genome assembly GCF_000735185.1 of Notothenia coriiceps. NCBI lineage: Eukaryota > Metazoa > Chordata > Actinopteri > Perciformes > Nototheniidae > Notothenia > Notothenia coriiceps. Next base: position 144,846 of record NW_011360232.1, on the reverse strand, counting down.
GGGGTTTTTTGTAGCAATTGTAGTATGTTCCCGGTTTTAGACTAGTCTGATTAAAAGTCTGGTCCAAATTTACTTACCTAGTCGCTGGTGTGCTGCGTCTTAGAGAGAAAAAAAGGAGCTTTGACAGAGTCTTAGCCACCCCACTCTCTCTTTCTATCTCTCATTTCCTCTCGGAGTTGTCCAGTTAGCCATCAAATTCACATGAGCAACATTTATGTAAAAATACAAATTGTTACTGACCGGTGTCTTGGGAATATGAATGGTTTATTCTTCACACATCTCTAGTTAAATGACTGATATAAGCTGTGATTCAGGCTGTGTGCCCTAGTACTGTGGCTGGGTATTAAACAATATTTGGTGACATTAGACTGATTGATTTCTGCCCAAAACCGATACCATCTCTGCCCCTCGTCCTCATGACCATCCGCTGGATTTGTACTCATTTATAAAAGCACCATAAATGGCAAATGCTGCCAATAAGAACACAAATAAATGGTGGATGTGTGAAGTGAGGGAGAGAGAGCGAGGCAAAACAAAGACTGAGCTGTGGGGGTCGAGCCTTGCTGTTGCATTTTGAGCTTTGGGGCCGGCTTATATTTAATGGCTGGACTGGGGCTAAATGAGCTGAATTAATAGGGTCTGCTCTGAACACTTACATGCCTGCTAAACATACAAGTTGGTGGGTGTATGAACGTGTGTGGGTCGTTATTAATTAGGTCATCTTTCAACCCTTTCACGCCCTCGTAGCCTAGACTGGGTGGATGTGTGTTTGTAGGCGACGAGTTTGAATGTCATAGATCATATAAGCATTTCACACATTTCTTTAGCAATATGCTGTAAATCCTAAAGTGTATTGTTGGAAGCAAATTAATGATGTTCTTTTTGCTCGTTTCTGTATTTCTGAGGTTGTCGTTTCTTTTGTCTCTGCGCTCATTGCTTATCACAATTTTTGCAGACACATGCAGAATATCAAACATGCTTCTAACACATGTATCCCTTGGTGATAGTGTGTGTGCACCAGGCTAAATGTTGGCTTGGAATGAAAGGGTCATTCCCCAGTGTGTTCATTGAATGAGTCCGGGTGCAGGATCACTACGAGGAGAATCTGGCCCTCATCCCCCATCGCCTGCTTCCTCCCCTCGTTCTTCTCTCTGCTCCAGCTTATTAACCCCCAGCCTTCCCATCTACTCAGTCTTCCTTCTCCACAAACTGGTATCAGTATGTATCTCTTCTGTCATTAGGAATTCGTCTACCCTCCCCCTGCTTTGGACTGGATTGGTTCAGCCCAAGTCTGCGGCTGACTCCCCACAAATAAGGCCAACCAATCTGACATGAAAGTGTACAGCCTCAGAAGAATAACTAGTGGTGTGTGAATATGATATGTTTGTGCACATGTATATGCGTCTGCTTGCTAGTGTCTCAGCGGTCTTGTTTCAGAGGAATCTGGTTGTGTAGTTAACGATCAGACATTTGTGGGAATCTGCGAGGACTTAATGTAGTGTCTCCTTCCTTGTTCTCGTTAGACTAGCTTGACACCTTGAATTTGAACTTGCGGAATGTTATCTGTGTGTTTATTTAAAAGACAAGGTCCTCAGACGGGAATATTAAACAGGGTTTGGCAGCACGTTTGCCTCTGTGTCTATCTGTCTGTCTCCCAGCATCGAAGCCTGTGTCGCTCTTTGACTCTGTTTCTTCCTCGGATGGCGTTCTCTCTGGGGTCGGGATTGGGCAGGATGTTTTCAGACAGATTATCTAGACAGTGAGAGGACCGTGTTCAAACAAAGGGTCATCCAGACTGTCTCCTTTTATCCGCAGGCAAAACGCACACCACTCGACCATGACTCACATTTCTTTCTCATAGTTTGAAATCCTCATGGTAATAACTGAACCCCGGCCTACATCCTGCCCCTCAATGCACAGGAAACGGCAAGCATACCACTGCCAGGTTGTCAGTAGCTCATGGGAACACACACACACACACACACACACACACACACACACACACACACACACACACACACACACACACACACACACACACACACACACACACACACACACACACACACACACACACACAGCCACCACGTGTTGTGCAGGATATTGTTCAAGTGTTTCCTCAGCAATATATGATCTGATTAGGCTGAATTAATGAGACCCGGTGGAATGGTAAAACTGCTCTTTTGCATCCTTCCTTCTAGTTATCTCACCATCCCTCCAGCCCCTGTCTCTTCCTCTCTGAACGCTCTCCTCACCCTACAGCTCCCTGCACCCCTGGTTTTATAATTGTTCTCCCTGTGCTCCTCCCTCTCCCCTCCCCTCACCAATCATTACCCCTATGTTCTGGTTTATTATGCTCTAGTTGGGTAAGAAATCAGTGCTGATAAAGTTTCAATGTGGATATTTGGCATCACTTCTTTGACAATCTTACAACTTTAATTAGACAACTGTGTTGACACATTCTGCAATAAAAGATGCCGATGTGACATATCTACACATATATTTGCACATCTGAAAAAAACGACCTAATGTATAGGCAAACCCCAGTACACAGTACCGACAGACACACACACACAGCAGCATTTTACATTTTCCAGTCAGTTATATTTAATATGTGCACACAGTATAATGAGTGATTAAATCCTGCTTGATATGTGTGGAAGATGCCGGTAGCTTTAACCAGCTGCCTGTCTTAATATGTGAGCTGCCACCAGTCTGATGAGGGAATCTCCGACTTCCTGTCTGCTTTTCTTACTAAATACACACTTCTTCCTCCTCCAGCAGACAGCAGTGTGTGCGTGCATGCCTGCGTGCCTGCCTGCCTGCGTGTGGCTGTGTATTTGTGTGTGTGTGTACACTTTGTGAATTTGCGAGTCTCCTGTGATAGTAGTTATTTATCTCATGCTGCAAAAATATACTTCATTATGAGTGACACCATGAACATGAGGACAGAGTGAAATAATTTGTAATTGTGTGTGTGTGTGTGTGTGTGTGTGTGTGTGTGTGTGTGTGTGTGTGTGTGTGTGTGGCCTTGGGGCTGCTTCTTGTGATGTTTAAGCAGAGTTTCATGTTTCCCTTCATTAAATCAAAAGGAACAGATCATTTTTGAAGAACTGCTGGTGTGAGCATGTGCATATGTGTGCTTTTTTGCAGAGTTGGAGGGCTATGATTGGCTCGCTTTTAACAACCCAATCACAAAGATCATAAATCTCAGTGCAAAGCACTTGGTCATGTGTGCAATGACAAAGAGGGGCTATCTTCGAGCACCTGCTATTTTCATTCATGAGGGTGCAGTTACCATATGCATAAGGGCTGGATGAAGTGGAAATGAAATTGGCAAGTATGGTGATCATACCTCTCGGCCAATCACGTCCCTCAACTCATACCTTTCAAACAGCTGTGCCAGTTTCTGCAAGGAGAAAAAGGAGTTGTGTGAACCTGCCCACTTTAGGACCCTTTGGAGTTGATGAGGGGGGGATTTGTTTGTTGTATTGCATAACCAGACTGTATCACAACAGTATTATAAACCTCAAAAGCCAAACAACAAACTTTTTATTGTTAATTATACATAATGGATTATCAAAATATAGATCAGCAAAGGAAAGCATTACAATCTGTGTAAATGACAGGTTTGGGGACACACACAAAGTAGAGATATCACTGAACAAAGATATAAACATTTGACACACTGTAGCACAGAATCCTACAGTAACAGATAGATAGATAGCGGTTACATGAGTCCATGTACAGTGAACACACTTTAATGATATGCATTGCTTTAGTGGAGCTGGTAATGTTTTCTGGCGGAGTTATGAACCTCTGCTTTGAATCCATCACATCTTGTAACACTTGCAGGATGATGGTAAACAAGAACACATCAAAGCCATCTTCCCTTTGTCTTTCTACTCTTCCTCTTCTCCCCCCTCCTCACTGCCTGCATCTTTTTGTCCGGTCCAATCAAAGTGTTGGGCAGACGGGGATTTCTGTGGGGTTTTGATTAATAACAATAGATTAATGTCAGAGAGCCGGGTAGTGAGAAACAGACACACAGCACAAGTACAAAAGAAAGTGAAGAAAGAGAGAGGAACATGTGGGACAGAAAGAGGCATTTATCCCTTTTTATTTCTCTGTAACAACAAGTCTCACTGTCACTTGTAAAATAAGGAAACACTGTTGTTCACACTGCATCCCTGAAACACTTTCACTTCAGTTTAGTTCAATTCAACTGATATTAGTTTAGAACATTTCAGTTTAGTTTAACAGTACAATTGCAGTAATGGTGATATAGCACAGGGGAACCCCATACAAAGGATCCTTATTGGGATTATCACTTTTCCAAACACCTTTTTTAATACTGAATATCTGCACGGTATGAGTCCTGTGTGCTGCAATATGAAACACATATTCTCTTTATCCTAGTATTTGAATGCAGATTTCTATCTGTGCGCTCTCTCTTTCTCTCTCTTGCTGGCCCCACTGCTTTCTTTCTCCCTTTCACCTAGAAAGTAAAGTCTTCTTTGAAGGCTGCACAGTATTTAGACACAGACATTTCAGCGATAATTCTCTCTACAGCTGAACTTCAAGCCTTTGTTCCAGGCTCACCAATAACTTGTAGGAAGCACAGTGTGTAGGCTAAGTATTTTTTAAGTTATTCATTTTTTATCGCCTGTGAAGAGAAAGTTTATTTTCATTATATAATTACTCTAAGACCCTTTTTCAGTTTTTTTTTTTTTTACAGATGGCTATGTTTAGTATCCTCCACATTATAGTCAGGCTTGTAAGGGGAGAACCGCAACATGACAGCTGCTTCACTGTGACCGTCAGCAGATAGAGTTTGTGGCATGTGTGGGCACCTGTCTTGGCACGGTGTGTTTACTGGAAGTGATGCACATCTGTGTTCACTGATGTTTGTGTGTGTGTGTGGGGGGGAGAGAGAGTTTATACATTGAGATGAGTCAATTTGAACACCAGCCAACAAACATTTAATCCTCCCTGATGCTCCACCTTCACAGTCACTCTGTGAAAGTAGCAAACTCCGTATCATTAGCAGAATACATTAGTCTCCCCTTGACAGCCTGCCAGCTAAAACACCAATTAATATTCACATCCCACTCTTAATGGAATCACAGGAGCCAAAAACAGCATCTTTTTTAGGAATAATTTACTCCTGTCCACATTATATCAGGTCGTAGGACACATACAGCATATACCGGCCGCAGTGTCTATTTGCACCCGGGTGTAAATAGCATTGTAAGCTACAGACACCCGGATGTAATTAGCCTAGCATTGTTAGCTACGGAAACCCGGGGGCAAATAGAAACTGCCCATACCGGCACATAGATACACACACACACACACACACACACACACACACACACACACACACACACACACACACACACACACACACACACACACACACACACACACACACACACACACCTACAGGTACACCCAAAGATCTGTGTGTGTTTCTTTTTGAATGATAAAAGGTGTGTGGGTGACAAATCCAAATAGAAAATAGGCTTATGTGTGGTGAAATTGAATTTTAATTGACAGTGAAGCTCTGGAGATTAATCTGATTTCTATTCTGAATGTACTTATGTGTCCCATTTTGGTGGAGGTACAATATCTTACTCAATGGATATCTTATTAAATGTACAAAGATTCAGTTTCCCCTGTTCCAACCAGTATGGATGAGTAGTCTTGTGTATTATAAGCTAGCACTGAGAAGCTTTTCTACTGGAGGTGGAGTCATTTAGCAAGGGACACGGAGATGTAATGTTGGTCAGGTTGTCTTTCACCATCTGCTCTGTAAAATGCGTTTTCCTGGATGCTGTGTGAATGGATTTAACCTTTACTTGGCCTCACACTTAGCAGATCTCCACACCACACCCCCCCTCCCTTCATGATGCTCCAATATTTCTCCCTCTGCTGGGCCTCCTCCAGTCGATGTGTATGCAGCAGGAGTGTGTGTGCAGTTCACTGTACGTGTGTAGTTGTGTGTTCAGAGTTGCTTCCCATGCCGCCCTGCATGACTGCCTCACGTTTATATCCTGATTGTCTGTGATTTATTTAGTCCTCAGTCTGGCTGTGTGATTGGCCATGTGCAGTTACTCATGTGACAACGTATGTGTGTGTGCATTACGGCTGACAGTGTGTATGTGGGTCTTGGGTTGTTGAAGTGGGTTGTAACATGTTTGTTTCACTCTCACTGTGTGTGACACTTTACTGTATGTAGTAATTTGTTGGGTGGATTTGGATACAAATGTGTGTTCATTAATGATGTTTACTGGAACGCTGTTTGTACCAGAAGTATCGATTGGAGCCAGGCTCTTTGTGTGTGTGCGTGTGCGTGTGTGCGTGTGCGTGTGTGTGTGTGTGTGTTTGTGGCAGTAAAACTATTGATCTTTACCCCTCCCAAATGTGTTTATTNTCCCCGCAGCAAGGTCGCTCCTACCCTCTCTCTCTCTCTCTCTCTCTCTCTCTGTCTCACTTGCTCCTTCCCTCCCTCCATCGGTACATATCAGTCCATATCCATATGGACTGATATGTACCGATGGAGGGAGGGAAGGAGCAAGTGAGACAGAGAGAGAGAGAGAGAGAGAGAGAGAGGGTAGGAGCGACCTTGCTGCGGGGAAGCCTTCTCTACAAAGGCTCTTTGTAGGGTCTCTGTCCAGCACACGTCAACACCCTAAGGCGCACACAGTAATATAGTATACACACACACATGTAGTGTCACACAGACACAAATACAGATTTTGGAACGAAGTGGTGCAGAGAAAGACACAGTAGCACCCTGAGGGCAATCTCTCTCTCCGTCTCACCTTCTCTCACTCTCTCTAGAGATGCAGTTTTAAAGAGACATTTCTCGAAGCTAGAGTACTCTCTTTCTCTTGTGTAATTTACTTCACTGTGCACGAGCATGGATTGAATATCTTTGTAATTTCCAAATTGGCTTACAGACTCTTGAGACTATGATAAGATGTTTTCTGAAACCAGCAAAAATTTGGCCTCAAAAAACGACTAACAGTTAACCCCTTACAAAAGTGGTCCATCTTTTTATTGTAAATCGAGCAAAGATTCATCGCGTTTAGGAGCAGTAAACTCACCAATATCAAATGTTTGTGTTTTGCCTTCATCTTATTATATTAATAGACAACGATACCTAATTGAATAGTATATTGTTTGCATGTTTACAAAGAACAAAATAATGTGTCTGAAATTGACATTGTGTCTCCAACACTGCCTCCATGTCTAATTAAAAAACAATGAACAATTAAAGCAGCACTCGTACACAGGATCAACATACTTCAAACTCCACATGCACGTATAGTATGTGCACATGTGAAAACACGGACATGTGTGTAAAGGCAAATGTTCACACTTTGGCACATATACACTCGCAGTACAATACCCATTCTAACCCTAACTGGGTCAATCCACCATCTATTCTGCTGGGAGGGGGGGGGGAGACTTAGGTTTTTCTGAAATGGGGGAAGTGAACACCAGAAAAAGGAGCCTCACTGGGAACAAGTCTACAACTGGTGAATCTAGGACAGCTCCACGAAGAAAGGGGGAAAGGAAAGGGAGGAAGGAAACCAAATGATAATGGATAGCAGTGTGGCAGAAGAAGGTAAAGGGATACAAGCCCAATGAGAGCAAATGATGGGAGGGTAAAGGGCAGGAGGAGAGGAGAGAGAGAAGGAAGGAACGAGGCTGAGGAGAGGACAGTGGTTTCATTAGTGAGATTGATTAGATGAATCGAGAAGCTAACAGCCTCCCTGCTCTTTAGCTAAATGCCATCTCTGGGCCTATCAGCACCAGCACCAACAACAGCACATAAATTAGAGAGAAAGAGAAAGAGAGAGGCAGAGAGATAGATGGAAACAGAGACAGAAACTAACAGAAAGAGAGCATAATCATCATCATCATCATCATCATCATCACAGAAACACACAGTACAGTCTGCCCGGGGAGGCCTGAGAACACAAATATCAGCCAATGGCAGATCACCTCATGTGGTTGCAGAACTGTAAGCAACGGGATGGGGATGTATGCATGTGTGTGACCAAGGGTGTGAGGAAAGAGGCCCTTGAGATGCTCAAACATGCCCCTAGATTTTCTATTACTAACCTGTGTACTATCAACCCCTCGGCATACACACAAAAACACACACACACACACAAAAAGACACACACAGAAAGACACAGAAACAGGGACACACACACAATCACTAATGACATTCACCCATCCTGAGGGCTTCTTTCTAAAATGTTGCCTTTTACATGGAAACTTAACAAGTGTGAAATTAGAAAGGTTACAAAATTATTCACACACACACAAACACACAGAGATACACACACACAAAATAGCAAAGCGCGTGGCAAGTAGTGGAGCTCGGATGGGGGAGGAGTCCTAATTGAAAAAGCCTCTTCCTTCCAGGAGTTTGCTTCAAAATAGCGTAATTTAAAAAAGGGCCGTGTTACAAACATTATCTCTGGATTGTCTCACAATAACTGACTGATATGAATTTACATGAGCAAACCATATGTTCTGCCCTATTGACTGTTGGGATGTTCTTAACGACTTATTTCCCACAGATTCAAACTGAAGTTTCTTAATTGATCGATAAGTTAAAAAGTAAAAGAAAAAAACAGTCAACATTATGCACAGCATATTCTAAAATGGTCCCCCAAAAAGTACTACTTAAACGCAGCCTATGTTAACACATTTTTAATAATCAAATAGTATTTTCTTTGCTGAAATCAATGTCTCTAGTTTTCCCTCTGGTCATGTTAGCGTCACCCTTTCTGTTTTACAGGTCACAATTAAAGCCTCTGTCATAAACACTTGATCACTGCTACTAGAAGGAAGTTCAAACGTATTCAGAGCATGTACTAAGAGAAAAATAAAACGTTAAGCTTACGGTATCCTAGCGTAAGTTCAATTCATTATGTAGCTGATGTCAGGAAGATATTTAGATTAATAGCCATGTTGCTAGCTTCATGGTCGAGAGTGTGATTACTCTTTTCAAAACTGTACAAAGACAAAGAGTACTGCAATTTCTTGAAATGTGAACAACACGACTCAGTACACCGGTGACTCTTGGGGTACATAATTGAATTGTACCGGTTCAAAAGTCAACAGTAAGACTGTAACTCAAGAGATGAATAGAGAATAGTCACAAAGTTCATCTCGTCCGTAAGCCAGTGCAACCTGTCATTATTGCCTTCTTTCATTGGGTTTGTGATCATGTTCCTAGAGATAAGAGTTCAGAGGGATCAATGACCACGCACTACATAAATAAGAGCTTCCAATGCAGCAAATAGCACATTTAACATACCATTTTCTATGCTTTTCCTGACAAATCCTTGTTTTTAGTTTTTAAATAAGTGTGCGGTACATGGGATAGACACTCACAGCTGCTCGGAGGCAAACAGTCACTGGTAGACTGATTCTCCCAGGCTATCTTCACCTTTCCTCTTCCCCCCCTCATCATTTTTACTCAGGATGGAGCACAGTTTGCTCTATTGAGTCTATTCAATCTGTAATGAGATGCAAATGAGATGCAAATCCCTCCCAGAGGAGTGGACTGCTGGAGGGAGGCTATCTGATGTCAGCGTTCAAGAGAGAACCATTGCCTCAGGAAGAGACAGAGAGAGAAAGTGTGTGTGTCTCAGAGTGTGTGTGCATGTGTAAGAGAGAGAGAGAGGGGGGGGGAGGCAGAGCTGTTGAAAAAGGGCTAGGGCATTGATTGCAGCTGTAGAAAAATGTTTTTGATTTATCTTGGACACAGGAGCAGAATGGGACATTCAGTATCACTGCGTGGCAGAAAAACTCAGTCGGAGAAAAATAATACCCTCAATCTGTCCTCTGTACAGCCCCAGATAGGAGACAGGGAGAGAGGGGGAGAAAGGGGGAGGCAAAGATAGAAAAAAACTGCCGAAATCTAAGGAAGAAGATGGAGATTTGGAGGGGGTGAGGGTCAAGGAGAGGCTGATGCAGACATGCCTTTTGACAAGAGAAAAATACACCTTTCACTGAGAAATAAAGCTTCCCCTCCCTCACTGCTGCATTCCTTCTGATATAGCAACTCATCAGACTCACCCACACCACAGGGAGAAAGGGGGGAGGAAGAGGGAATAACAAACTGGGGAACTGCATCAATACACTTTTCTGACATTTCCAGTGAAACTATGTCTGTAGTTAAGTTTGTCCACGTCTCTGTCTTACACACAAACACACAAACTTGACTGTCCACCATTTTTTCCCTGCGTCCCAGTTTAAGCTGAGCTGTAGCTTAGAGATAAATGCATACACTTGGAGCTGGACACAAAATGCCGTGCCCATTTCTCTAACCCTTACTCACTTTCTACAAACAGACACTCAGGGGACAATGTGACAGTGATAAACTTGAGCTATTTTTAGTTGCGGACATAAAGATGGAGCATCCCAGCCTTTAAATTCCATCGGGACTGTAATGTTGTGGGTTGGAAGCTCCAGTGACCCACTATGTATGTGTTACTTTTATTTTTGTATCTCGGAAATGGCAGTCATCCATTAGCAGCTTCGCAGCTTTCTCTAGAAATAACATTGCACCATTCAACCAATCAATTCAGAGGTGTGAGATTCTGGAAAGCTTGAAGTGCTCATACTGGAATAGACTTCTTTTTTTATTTAAAATGTTTCCATGCTGAAATACATGACCTAAACATGACTGACTAGTGGTCAGTAATGTTCTTATTCATTATGTAGCACTGTACTATGCATTGGCCGTATATCTAATGTTATACTCAGCTCAGACACATGTTGAGGTGCTCTGTATGTCAGTCAGTTCTCGGCTGTTCACTGGAGCATGGCTGAGGTTAAGTGACTTTCTCAAGGGTACATCACTGGGTTTTGAGGGTGAAGACCACTGATAAAACACAAAATAGTACATTCTACATGTGCCTTGTTTCATAGTATACACACAGGCACTATGAATTAAAACTAAGATAAAGAAAATTGATTATTGTGTGCAAAACGTTAACACTACTACCATTATGGAAAAAATATATAACAAAACACATTAGCTGCCTTAATTTGTACTTACCAAATAAGCAGCATAGATGTTGGACTTTTAGTTATTAAACTCACAATGTAAAGATCCTACAACAAAGAACATTTATTTTGTCTTCATTGTAGGATCTTTACAGTTCTTACAGTCAATTTAAATGTTCATATTTCCACAGATGTTGCTCTTTCCTGTTTCAGGTCCTGGAAATGTGTTTTGAACAAATCATTGAATGCATTTTGTTGTGAGTATTCTGTGTGTTAATGACGGTTGATTGGTTAAGAGGCTCACTAATGTGATTGTAGTAATGATGACTACAATGCTGATTGAATAATCAGGATGAATGAATATTTATGTATCAATGTATCATGCTGCCAAGCACTTTCATATTTTTGTGTTCCAATATTTTGAGAAAAACATGGTGGATTGTTGTCATTTGTTGCAGCAATTGTACATGTTTGCACCAGCTCAGCCTTATTTTGAGCCGGTAACACCCTGCTACCATGAGATTATGTTGTTTATATAAAATGTATGCTCACCAAATCATTTCATTATTAAAAAACAATAAGCCTTTCTTAGGACAGGTATGTTGACTTGTCCTAGTGTGAAAAACCCAGGTGTATTAACGTTAGCTCTGTATTATTCAAGTGTTTCAGCGACAATGAGCAAGCAAACACTTCATCAGGAAGCAAAGCAGTCTATATGGAATCTAACAATTATTCATATTACTATTCACATCGGTGCAAGGTCGTTGGTTTGACATGGCACTAGCATATTACTTTTCAGCATTAAAGCAAAGAGCTGACAAAAGGTGATTGAATGAAAAGATTATGGATACACATCTTTATATATAAACTACATTTCATTTTTCCACATTTGCCTTCACATCTAGCGAGTGTACTGTAGTTGTGTATTTAACCCCAAAAACAGCTGCATTATGTTCAAGTCATGGGAAGCTCACAGAGCACAGACAGATTTCTGTAATTCTGCAACAATGTGATCCTTTTACTATCACCAGGCCTTACTGAAACCGACCACTGATAACAGTTAAAACATTACACCCTAGTATCGCACTTTTCTGTGCTTGTCCTACTCTATTTTATTTCCACTCCGCATGGAAAACCATTAAAGGCTTTAGGAAGGTGGACTGCAGGCTGATGAAAAGCTGCTCCTCTGTGATTTGGTCCCTGGGTCCCAGCTCTGGTCGAGTGAGCTGCACTCAGACACCTGCTGCTCATTAACCACAACACAGAAAGGTGACCACTTCAATCAGGATATTAAGGCAGGAAATGAAATGGACAGAGGAGGTACATCTGGGGAGGAGGGGGGAGAAGAGATGGAGCTCTACAGAGTCCCAAGGTTAAGAATGAGGAGAGGAGAGGATTGAGGGTTGTTTTTTGGCTTTGAGCCCAGATGCAGTGTTGTGTCCCTGAGCTTTAAAATCCCCCCAGCACTCAGAGGTGTGGGAGTGTCTCTGCCCTGTCCACCTGACATCTCTTAACAGTAATAATGTATTCCCTCTTATTAATATGTTATGGATCAGAGAGTGTATTATCGATCCACCAGCTCAGCCAGTTCTTTTACCCCTGCTCCCTCCACCTGCTGCCTTCATTGCTTTACTGAAGACCCATTTTGTATCTCCTGATAGAACCTCCTTTACTTTAAAAGCTCCTCTCGCTCTCTGCATTCATTCCTTATCCTCTTGCATTAGGACTGACCATTATAAAGTTAAACATAACCTGCGCTTCACTTATTTATTGGCTTCTAAGTAAAGTGTAAAGTCCAAGAATATGCAATCATTTAACAGCAATAAATGTAATTAATGATTTATTGACGTAATCTGTCAAGCAAGAAAGCCAACAATTTTCCAGTGTCAACCTCTAAAATGATACAATATCGGTTATCTTTATTTATTTCATTTTTAATGTAGTTTTAAACGCTGTTCTGACAAAACAAATACATGAAGACCTTAGGCTCTGGGTCCTTAGTTCATAAACCAAATTGTTAATTGGCAAAATAAGGTTGATAATACAAATCCTACAGTAAGGTACAATTAGTTATTTCAGTCAATGTTCCGTACTTCCTCTGATGAAAGTAGTACCTAGTGAAATGTATTCTTGGATAAAGGATTCAGTTAATTCTTCACATTTGTTTTGTCTTCGTTTATTGTCAACACAAACAGAAATAATGAATTCAATTTCGAAAAAGATGAAAACATCTGCTGCTTGAATAAAGATTTTTGCCTCAAAAAAAAGATATGTATTCATAAAATAGCAACCCAACGCTGACACAATGCATCACCATAATTGATGTTTGAGTTTCTGCTCCATTGCATTTCACTTACAACAGCTCTTTGGATCAGTCTGGAAAAAACAGTGACTGTGCACTTTGTGGCTGCACCCAAATTACTTCTTAACTTGTCACTGCGAGGTAGGCCCAACTTTATTCCTGTCTGTTAACACTTAATTTGACCTTAACAAGCTTTGTTTAATAATGAATATTGCAATAAGCTCAAAGCTCTAAATTGACAACCATATAGTTATTCAGAAAAAGCATTATTTCAATATAAATCCACTTTAGGGCTTCACGGTAGGTTAGCTGGTGACCCGGGGACTGCTTGGACTTACTGCAGTGGCTCAGGTTTTGAATCTGACCCATGGTCCCTTAGTGTTGCCCTTAGCTGCATGCCCTCTCCTATTTCTCCTCCTCTCCTGTCAGTCTTCTGCCTCTGGCTGTACAATTGAGTAAAGGCAAGACACCCAAAAACACCTTGAAAAAAACCCCAGTATATTTAAATTCCTTTGTTTGCATTACAAATGTTAACTAAATTATGGATTATTAAAACTAATGATAGCAATATGATATGGATATTTGGATAATTTAGGGTACAGGAAGCTGCTTCTAACAGCTCGGAAACTAACAAAATGTCCAGACATATAACTACTTTAAGTATTTTCTAGTTCATCTCTGACATCTACAAACCCCTCTCGACCCACACAGACTGCAAAACCCAAACACAAGCAGTTCGCGCTCATAACCAAGCTGCGAGACAGCATCAACACGCAAACAACACTTCACACATACATTCATGACATTCATAAAAGGAAATGAAAAAGAGCGTGGCCCTGTCCCGGGCACTGGCGTGCGAGACGGTGATTGTGTTGAGTAAATGAGATTACCTGAGAGTCAATCTCTGGAGGCAAACGCCACCGAGTTATTACATTCTTATTATTCCCAAACTAATATCATGGCCTGCCAATCACTTACCACGCATGCCTTAACCACATGCTGACAAGTGTGGTGCTGCCACACAAACTAAATAAGGGAGAGAAAGGCCTACACACACAAACAGAAGTACAGAAAAATAGAAAAGCACCCACACAGATCTACACATGCAGAATGAATCCAGACACATACACTCATCAGACTAGGCTGTAAGCCAGCCGACATTTACACACACACACACACATCCTCGGAGGGCCCCAAGGCGAGGGGAATCGTCCTCTTGATCTGAAGTGGAGAGGAAGCCCATTGGCCAAATTAGATTCCCGACGTTTCCTGACGGAGTTAAGCATCAATCTGCAGGGCTGCGCCGTGATGCTCCGTGACCTTGGCCTATCACAGCGCAGCGTCTGGGAGTGCTCAGAGAGGCTCTTAATCAGACCAAGAGGACATGGGGCCTATGATGACATTACTCAGCCTTTATCTCTCTACACACGTCCCTCTGTTTCTCTGTGTCCGTCTTCCAATCTGCCCTCCCCCCTCCTCCCCTCCCAGCTGCAGGCTGAGGATGTTGCTCCAAAGCTCAAATGGATGCTTGCTTAACCTGACCTCAGAATGTAAAGTATGTTCACTGATCCAACTCTGCGCTGACAGTTTACCCTCACAATGCTGACCAAACACAACAAAACATCGCCCTTTTGCATCAAACCTGACCCATTTTCACTCGTTCTCCTCAACAGGTACTTCTACAGGTCTGTTCCTGCATCACTGATTGCATTCTCTTACACACATTTACATACATGATCCTCTAAACAACACACACACTTATCCTCATTCCAGAGCTACTGCAATCTCATTGTGAGTGATGAGATTGTGCTGAGATGGAGATAAATGAGCCTTCATTACAGCCATGATAGCACCGAGCAGCACCAGAGAGGACGAGACGCGCTCCACCTTGCATTCCCTCCGTCCCTCATTTACCATGTCCAAGGGTTCTTAATGCATAAAGGACACAAGAGGACAATATACTGCGGAAATACAATAAATATGTGCATTTATATAGCTTGGACTTATACATACATACACACATGCACCACATAAAAGAAATATGTGCATTTATATTGCTCATTCACACGCACATATACAGTGCTTCAAACCGAAGACCATCCATAGAGGCTGTATAGAAAACACCTACCTAGATAATGTAATTCTCTGTCAGGAAATATCAAGGGAAAGCTTTTACCTCCACATGGATAACACACGTATCTTCAGCTGAAAACACACACACATTTATGCACACATTACTTGCTCAAACCCACAGACGTGCAGCATGCCAAATGAATACAATAAAGGCGTAGTGTTTTAGTTACATTCGACCCATTTGATGATTGAAAGAGATTTGTAAAATCAAAGATATAAAAAGCCTGTCTCATTCTTGGCAGACAGTGTGCAGGGGATGTAATTGGATTTTCCCCCTCTTGGTTTAACAGATGATGTTCTGGAGAGGTAGAAAGTTATGAAGTCTGCACAGCACCTGTATACACATTCAGACACACTTGTACACAGAAATTGCCATACAGCAAACAGTGTGATATTACAAGTGCCAGTATGATACAGTAGCCCTGTGTTATTTTCTGACAAAGTAATATTACTGCTCATATCCACTCCATATCAGCGCCAATATTCACAGTCAATAGTCTGAGCTGTAGCAATGCAGAAGCAAGACAAGAATTTTAACAACCTCAACACTACTTATAGCCAGCAAGAGTGTGTGTCAGTGTGTGTGCGCGCCTGCTGCTGAGTCATGCAGGGTCCAGAATGGATTAGCCCGAGTCAAACTTAATTCTCAGCAGGTCAGTGTCTAGCTGTTACCTCAGAAATACGTGACGTGAAATCATGTGATGTGATTGGACAAAGGAAGACAGAGACAGGACCATCGTCAACGCATGCAGATAGAACCCAGAGTTCACTCACACTCCAATCATATTTTCCTCTACTGAACATCTTTTTCTCCAGCTCTGGCTGTCTTACAAACAAATGTGCATAAACATTTTTAGAAACGGAAACATTCGCTGAGGCACTCAACTGGTTTGGAGCCAATAGAATGACTTGCAGGTTTAATTGCTTTTCCTATTTTCCTGTCCAGTCATTCTCTAACATCCCCATGCACTCTATCTGTCAACGGTATTCACATTCCAGCATTTGTGGTTACAGTATAATCACGTAATGTATAAAAAAAACTAATTTGTCCATTAGAGATTAGCTAAACTATTCTAGCCTTTTTCCCAATTACCTACTGGCGTTATCCTGACATTAAACCCTTTAGCAAAACACAAAAAAATAGCATAAAGATGACAAAAGTGACAGCAGGAACATAAGCATCACTGTATGGTGAGGTGACTTTCTCAAGGCCATTTCACCAGGGAAAACCTTTATTGTCCTACTCTCTCAACCTCCTGCTGATGTGATTCAAACACAAACTTTCAGCAAAAAGGATCCGTATCGGTTGGCAGCAAGTACTGTAGTGAACCTCAGGTGCTAGATCCTGTCATAGACACAGACATAGAAGTACAGTGCATCACTACTGCACCATACAAGACCACTTGGAAAAGAATCCCACATGACAACATATTTAATTTTATAAATATATTCACACAGAGACTTCCAAATAGCTGGAAGTGCACACAGCCTTGAGACAGCACCCAGCCCACAGTGATTGATACTCTGACACAGGCGGGGTTTTTCTCTGAAGCCAAGTCAGTAAGAAAGACCCCCCCCACACACACACACACACACACACACACGTCTGTCATCCTCGCTGAGCTCTAGCTGGCACAACATACATCTCCCTCTCTCTCCTGCTTCATCCATCTCTGATATTCACCATTTATATTTTCCTCTCGTCATATCAGCATCTCTATATCTGCCTTCTGTGAGGATCTATCCATCTACAATGTGTCACAGAATAATGTCTCCTTTAGTGTTCACATATCTTATCTTACAACTCTTCTTCAGCTGAGTACTACTTTCTTAACTTGCATATTACTGCTGCATTACAGAATGAAATGACATTTAAGTGTAGAGGTGTCTCCCTCGTGACATATGTCGGTACTCTGTGTATGAACCCTCCTTCACTGTAACTGCACAGCCTCTGAATACAAATGCAAGCCTACAGCAGAGTCTCAAACTCTTTTCTTACTCGTCCCTTTAAGTGATGACACACACCTGATGGATCCTGTGCCCGTTCCCTCCTCTGCTTTGCCACCACGAAGGTCACTGCCGGCCCGCTGTCGCTCTTACCCCTCCTGTCTTCCTCTTCCTCTCCCTCTCCTCTTCCTCTCTTTCTCTCTCTGCTTTGACCAGCAAGAGGGAGAATCCTTGCAGGAGCAGGAAATCCTCAGCTACAGACAGAGACTCTCAGGGACTGCAGAACCTAGATTCAGCTGAAGCACACCCGAGGTGCCGGCTGACTGAGCAGTGGAGGTGGAGGAGAGCGGCTAACGTGGCTAGGCTACGGTCTGCACCACAGCCGCCTACAGATACACACCGGCAGAAAGCTCAGAGAGTCGCTAGCTCAAAGCTCACCGCGGCAAAGCTCAGAGTCAGCAACCTAGCCCCCCTCCCCGCCTGCCTCGCTCCTGCTCTCGCTCTGCCTCTCCCCCTCCTCTCCCCTCTCAGTTACCACATTCCACCTAATAGCAGAATCCTCTCTTCCTCCATCTCTTAAAGTAAAGTATACATCACCCTCATCCACAGCTCTAATGTTTCTCTTCATCTCCATGATTTACTTCCAACAGGGATTCACAATGTGTCAGCAGAGATAAAAGTCTACTCACTCTCTTCAAAGGTTTTTTGTGAACATGACATTTGGAGAAAAAAGCTCAGGTTAAGTCAAACACCTTGTGACAGGGTTGAGCTGCACATTAACTGGCTTCGAAATATGATGCCAACAATTTGATGTTTAAATCTGTGCGTTTTCCATGTTTCATTCGGCTGAAATGCAAACTTTCTTCTGGGACAATAATAAAGTTAAAATCAAAACAGTGTGCAAGTTTCTCTCAGAATGTCAGAAAATTACTAATTTAAAATGAGTTATTTTTAAATACAAATAGAAACAAGTGTTTGGGGGTACACCTGTGCTAATAGGGTCTCTTTCATTTCAGCTTTCATTAGATATAACTACTTTCTACCAGTATAAAGGAGAGCATTAAGACATCAAACTGAACCCATCTGCATGACTAGATACCACACACAATTAATGATACAAATGTGTTTTGGTCATGTGGGTGAACTGACCCTTTAAAACACAGAGTGACATTCAGACCACATAAATGCCCACTTATGACAGCAGGGGAGACAGAAATGGAAAGAGGGGCGGTGGCATTTAGGCAAATCCACATGCTGCCACCTTCACCGGCACCATTTATTATTTAATGTATTCATCCTCTCCAAACCTAATGCCCTCACAAAGACAGGCTTATTCAGCCCTCCCTAACACAAAGATTAGCCTCAGACAGACTACACATACAGACACCCTCACAGAGGAAAGGGAAGAGATGAACACATAAACAGTGGGAGGGGAAGTCAAGTGGAGAATCCCCCATTGGGAAAAAAGAGCAGTCTAAAAAATGAGCATTACGGTTAAGAAGAGAGAGTTGGAAAATCATTAAGACGTAGCCTGGTGAGTAACATATTCACATCGTTAAGGTTATTTGTTGATTAGTAAAATGTCATAACTCTTGTTCTTGCATTGATCCAACATAGGGACTCCATATGTCACAGAGCTCTGCCGGATTGTAGAACAAACGGGTAAAAGGATATGAAAGGAAGCTTCCACTCAGTATTTTCTTCAAAAAAAGAATCCAGCCTTATCTACCTCTCCCTTTTCTCTCCATCCCTCACTCTGACTGCATTTTCATCCCTCTCTCTCTCTCATCTGAACAAGGACATTCAGTGCATCCCCACAAAAAAAATAGTCATCTCCATCCTCACTCATGGCTGTTGCTATGGCCACAGCAATAAACCTGACTGTGCTGCTTCACTCAACACTGAATGAGTGCCTGTATAGGATGTGCTTATGCCCTTACGTGCTTTCAGTGTCAGATCTATGAGGAAACACACAAACGCACACCTGCCTCATTCTTCAACGCAGACCACATTTTCCCATGGCTTCCCACAAATCTATACACCAGGATTTAAATGATTATCGGAAAATCATTCAATCGAGAAAATTAGTTTTGTCATGAATGCCGTCCCATGGACTTCCTGGTGATGAAAATGTTGTAAGGAGCCACGGCGTATTGACAGCTGTCGAGTGCGGCCATAGGGCAGATTGATAAGAGAGAGTGTTAACTGTCATTTGGCACAGAGGAGACAGATTACGTTTAAGTAATGACTGTCTGAACCATGTGGATGCTCTTCCTTCTCCCTGCCACTCTCACATGCTCATTAAGAGCATCAGAGCATGTCATTACCATACACACATACGCTTACTAAAGCGTATCATTAAATAGATTTGATTATCTAACTTTTCTGAGTCTCTGAATAACGATAACAAGTGCACAGTGCATTCAACTTCCAAACAAATGACTCGTCAGTACATTTCTAATTAGTCCAGAGAAGAGGAAAAAGATTGGTATTAACCTGGGCTTACTCAGTCTGCGTGCGTGCGTGTGCGTGTGCGTGTGTGCGTGTGTGAGCGTGTGTGAGCGTGTGTGTGTGTGCGTGTTTGAGCGTGTGTGTGTGTGCGTGTGATCCTCCAGTAATTATATTTCCAGGCAGTGGTGAGCAGAGAGGGGCAGGCCTGTGTATATACACCATCCAGCTCATCAGTCGGTCCAATCCTGAGGCAGATCAGATCAAACTGTAAAAGCTGATTTATTAGGAATGGTTGCTGAGCGACAGAGAAAAGGGGAGGGG
>NW_011360232.1:87843-124631 GCF_000735185.1 Notothenia coriiceps | reverse complement strand
GGGGGGGGGTGCTGGTAGGGGTGAGGTGAGGGGACGGATGGGTGAGGAAGTAGATGAGGTGCAGTATAGGAATGCTGAGGCTCAGAAATAATTGAACAAAAAATGTCCCTCTGGTTTGTATTTGAGAAGTAAGAGCTCAGCACAGCTTTGGAGATCAAAGTGTAAATGTTGCTAGCCATCTCTGCTGATGGAGGCTCGCTGTATCGTTCACACATGAAAAAGGTTCACACAGCATACACTCAAAGAAACCATGGAAAGATTTAAAAGCCGTTTGGTTACGAAAATACATTCTGTAGGGTATAGCCTTGAAATAAACTTGAAGTCGAGTTACATTGATAAGATTCAGTCTCCCCATAAGATTATCCTCTGGCCAATCAATGCCATAAGTGCTGTGATCTTAAGGAGGATCGGAGACCCTCAGGGAAGTGATTCAGTTGTTGAAGAGTAAAGCTGGTTCCACTATTCTCACTATCCCACTTTTGAAAAGGTTATTGGTTGTGAATCATACTTTTACTTATTAATCTTTATCAATTAGATTAATGCTTTACAGTGATAGCTATGGAGAGACAACATTTGGGTGAAGAAAATAAAGTTGGGTTATGTTTTTGGAGACCTGGCTTTGTGTTAGTGTCCTTCAATCATCAAAAGTATCGTCCAAAGCAACATTTGGTCATATATCTTCATTAATAATAATAATAATAATAATAACTTTTATTTATATAGCGCTTTTCAATAACCCAAAGTCGCTTACAAAAACAATTAAAAGTACAGAAAGGGGATGAACAGGCAGAAGACAACATATTGGACAAGAAAATTGAACATTAAATAATGATAGGGCATCTGGAACATAAATGTACTTAGTAAGAACTCAGCTTTGCAACTACAGACATGATGGATTATAAATACAAGAACTCAAGCCTTCTTAAAGATGGCGGATATTCTAATAAGCTATCAAGTTAGCAGTTGTACCTTTGAGTTAGGGTTAGTAAAAAAAAGTCAAGACTTATAAATGTTACGGCTTATTAAAAAGTGCAACAACTAAGATGTAGCATTTAAACAAAAAAAATAATCTTTATGTATTCCTAAAGTCGCCCTATTGTGCTTTTGGGGTTTTTCCCTTTCGTGTGATAGATAGGTTTGTGTGCATGTAAATGATCTGCAAAGGCTAAAATCAAACATTTCACCCAAGAGGGGGTTTCTCTCCACCCACCCAAAATGGCTTAGACTCACACACAGATAGATATGTACAAACGCATGCATGTGGACTCAATCACCTACTTTTTCCATTAGCTGGTAACTCCCAGATGAATAAAACATAGCCAATGATTATGCTGCACCAATCAGATTCTAGCACACACACACATAAATGCGAACACACACACATACTGTACAACCATATCTATGGTAAGACATGAGAAACCAATTCCCCACGTGTAACACCCACCTATAGGTCAGGGATAATCATAAAAAGTAATTGGTACACACTCTTGAATATATTAGTGTTTGATTTGGCTTCCATTGAACTCCCACATATATTTGCTCTCTGGTGACCAGCTGAAAATATAGCGCAGTGTGTTCATCAAGATTTTTCTTTTCCCCCAGGTGTCCCAAAATGATTTCCCCATGGCAAAAAAAGTATAGACAATCATATATGAAGAGGGTCTTCTTTGTCTTCTCTAGATTTCATTTCTGACATTTTTTTCTCTTGCGATACTGTGAATTATGTTAACACGCACGATATGATAATAATTCATTGTCAGATTAAGTCTGAAATTTGACTTGAATCACAGCAGCATTTTCAAACACCAAACAAGAACAAATATTAAGACACGATACAAACTAACATTTAACATAACAATCACTGTGATGAATCATGATGATTCAAATATAAATATTGATCAAATGCAATGTTGAGTGCTGTTGATGATTAGTTGTGATTTTAACAATGCACTTAAATGCCAATATGGCTACCTTTCATAACCTTCTCCCCCTCTGAGTATTGGTTGTGTCCTCCTTAGAAATGAAAGCTATAGCAAGCTTCTTCAAGAAAGCACTTCAAACTTACAAAGGATGTGAAGAAAATGTAAGCAACAACAGCAAAAAGCTTTAAAGATATGAAAAACATGTAATACAGGTTGTCTTTGGAGCCACTTTTCCGCCATGATCTTACTTTTAACATCAAAGTATACTTCTTAAGTGTCACAATGTTTAGTTGTGCATGTTCACACTTACCTAAATCCTGTATTCGAGGATGATTCCAGGTTTGGCCAGGGATGAGTCAATCTTACTGTGTTGATCAGTGTTTAATCCCCAGGTACACACACACACATTATGCAGGAATTAAGGATAAGTCTAAGTCAATAACAATGCCACTTGCATTGCAGCCGCTTCTACGCATTCGATTGGATATGCGTAGAAGCACCTAACCCTTGTTTCTACATGTAGCACATTGAAATGAATACATCAACACATTCATTCTGAGGTTTTGTAAACAATACAATCATCAAGCCAACCTGCAGCCTCAAATGGCTTTTACACTTTCCTGTTGCCAGACATCAAGAAATTGACAGTTTTGCAACACAAAGGAGGCAGCACACAAAGAAGCAAAGATCCAAGTACAAATGTGTCTTGTTTTGAGAAACACTAGCGCTTATAGTAGCAACCATTAATTCACGTCAATTCTACCAAGGTATAATAACATATTTGCCAATGATGTATTGATATTTTAAAATGCTATGTGCAGCACATTTAAGTACCTCTCAGCAATAACTCCCTAAAAGAGCATCTCTCTGTTTCCCTCTATTTAATCTCCTCCTTCCTCCCCCTCCTCCTAGTGCCTTCTGCGATGTGTGGGTGTCATTAATCTGATGGTGGTGGAGTGGTACCCATTACAGTCGCACACCCTAAATCAATGACTGATATATGGAGGTGTATGTGTGGCAGAATATTGCGGTAAATAATACCGGCTGTTCTTCTGTCCTCCTCTTAACACTGCCTTTTGATTCCTCTCCACACATTGCTGATGATCTTACTCTGCAGGAGGGCCTAATGAGCTGCCGGGCCTCCATGAATAAAGAGAGGAAACACACATGTGCATGCACCCACATCCACAAAAGTGACTCAGACTGTTTGTTTTAAAGAGGGAACAGTGTGATAAATCACAAATGCGAGTTAGGAGTAAATATTTGCATGTGCTAATTGGACTCATTAATGGCAAAGATATGAGAGGGGGTGGGGAGGGAAAAGAGATGAGTGACTACTTAAATATACACCACTGATCAGCTATCTAATTGGAGTTTTGTAATGCACATGCACACTCAGAAGCGTTTGTGCATTGGTGTGCTAGGCTCTGGGCGCAATGATTAATACCTTTCTCAGACACACACGCAGATGAAGCCACACACTCACATCCGTGCGAAGACTCTTCACAGAGCCCCCGTCTCCAAAGAGGCTTTCAAGTAAATTGAGTTTGGGTCTAGGGTCCTGTTTATATTAATTTGAGTCCACTGCCGGTTGAGTTAGACCCAGCGCTCTGTGTTATTACCTGCTTGATAATGAATGCCGGCTTGACTTGCAGCAGTCAATTGAGACCACCTCTCACTGCAGGTAATGCTGCATCATGCCACCGGCAGGAATAGATTACATGCAATCTCTCTAAATATTGAAAGAAATTGTGACACACCTAGTGGCCAAATGAACATTGACAATTACTATATACTAGGGTTGCGGTCTAATAGTCCATTTAGCTTAGGAACCTTCCTAACGGAGTGAAATGACCCGGAAGTACCTCAGTGGCAGCCATGATAAGAGCCGTTCGAATTCTCTAGGAAAGGAGGTTTCAAACTTCCTTTATACCTCCTTTAGCTTAGGAACCACTGGACCTCCCTTACCGAAAGGAGAGGAGAAAGTGCTGCCCCACAATGCCTTGCGGCCGCAGCATTTACCGTCNTTAATAATAAATCACAAAAAAAAAAAAAAGACCGAATCAAAGTTGGTTTTTATATCTGATTACGATTTATTATCATTATCATAATTATTAACATTTACCGGTAACCAGTGTGGTGGTCAAAAAAAATGACTTTTGAACCTCCTTCGGACCGCACCGTCTCGTCTGACGACGACGTCCGTGCGATGTGTGGCTGGGGCGGCGGTGGGGGGAGAGGGAGTGTGCACGCTGATTTCTACTTATTTTCGCGCGGTCCCATTTTTCTCAAGGAGGAGCACCTTGATGAAGCTTGAATGTTTTCAGGTTTCCTTCTGCCAGTAAGTGTCGAGTTGGAGTTGTTACGCAAGCGTAAACTCACCGCTTCGTGCGGTTTCTCCAATGTCTCTTTCTGCGGTCTCGCCGACGACGCGTTTCGCGTAGAGAGGTTATTTCCGTTACCGTCCGGTGAAAGCTTTTATTGTTTTTTTATTGGTTTTGGTACAAGGTCATTTATTTTTTGTTGCCTTAAGGAAAACAGACTCAAAAAATAAAAAGAGAGGGCGCCACCCCCCGGTCCCGACGGCTTATTAGCTAAAACTAGTACCAGTCAAAGACGTTGGGGATTCTATTATATTATATTTTTTCTTCACAAATGGATTGTGTTAGAGCACACTTATACTTGACTTTGACAATCCTACAACAAATGTCATGTATATCGTTGTGAAAGTGTCCCTATAAATAAAATCGATTTTTAAAAATAATATTCGATTATGGAGACTGTAACGAATATTCGAATAATCGAATAATCACTGGCATCCCTATTATATACATGT
Source organism: Notothenia coriiceps (assembly GCF_000735185.1). Taxonomy (NCBI): domain Eukaryota; kingdom Metazoa; phylum Chordata; class Actinopteri; order Perciformes; family Nototheniidae; genus Notothenia; species Notothenia coriiceps. The sequence goes on along the minus strand of NW_011360232.1, from coordinate 119,873 downwards.
CTTTGTTTTTTCCTTACATCAAGCGATCTCTGCCCTGACTGGTTACAGACATTTTTAGATTTGTGTGTACAGTTTATTGTGGCATTTATTTGAATGACAGTTACAAGTATTTATGCAAAATAAGCTTGCACAACTCAAATGTCTTAAGAGCACCAAAAGACAGATGGATTTAAATGGAACTTGCTACAGACATTAATGGTGCCCATAGGATGAAGTCACAGTGACAGTTTTCAACATTTACCAGATGTTTGGGAACTTAACATTGCTCAGAGAATCATAGATGCCCAAATACTTTTTGTATTTCTCTGTGTTTTCTTTCCTCCAGGGTAATTCACTGTGACCTCAAACCATGGCCTACACTCTAGGCTCGACCACTGAGGGGCAGACGCGCAGTGTCGGACCCCAGCACTGTGTCACTCGGGTGGAGCTGTCCGTCACCGCAAACAGCCTGCTGGACCGAGATGTAGCCTCCAAGTCGGACCCGTTCTGTGTTCTCTTCCATGAGGTGGATGGAAACTGGATGGAGGTAAGGATGGAGGAATGATGTGATAGGGGTGAAACTGTCAATTGGCGAGAGAAGTGGGTGAGGAAGTAAGGGATTAAGGGTGAAGAATGAAGAAAATAAAGAATGTTTTGTCTTCTTAAAACAGGTGGAGCAATCAGCGTGGGATGAAAATGGCAGAATGAGGATAACAGGCTAACAAAGAGACAATACATGAATGTTCGGATCCTAGGGAGTCAAACTCATATCTGGTGCTTATCCATGCTGTGCGTTTCCACTACAGCGAGGTGGATATAAGAGGGTAAAAGGGAACCAGAAATAAAAAGAGGACTGAAGGGAGGATGGAACATTGTAAGTGTTTGTAGTGCTTTCAGGGTCACATCCGCCGTTGCTGGCTCTTCTAGCAGAGAAGTAGAGGATTTAGTTTGTTGTCTATGTTGCTCCACAGACGGTATATGTTGTGAGCCAGAACCAAACTCTGATGTCTTGACCATCTGGCATGAGCCTCGGCCTGCTGAGCCCAGTAGGATGGTGTAACATTTCTTCCAACGTGGGTCTGGTACTGTAGTGTGTTTAAAAGGCGCTATTGGGGCTGCCAATTTAATGAGATTCCACAAGTAGGTTCCATGCAATCATTACACTTGTTTGATCAAGCTACAGATTAGATGCATTGCTTTAACAGTTGCCAACATGTTTTAAAATAAGAAAAGGTTTCAGGCTTTCAATATAATGTCAACCTTGTTCGTAAATGTATGGGCCAGATTATTCATATTTCTGACTGACTGAAAAAGGTTAAATGGTTATTGGTTTTTCAGCTTTTACTGTGTGTTATAGTTTGCCTGTTCCAATCACAACTGGGTTCTATAAATGATTGAATTCCTATCAAAATGCAACGCTTTGTTGATGATCAAAAGTCAAACATTGTGTGGATAACAACATATTTTCTCTCAATATAGGCCTGAATATTCCGTTAGGACAGTGTGTTATTGGTTAACTGTTTGCCAACTGGCTAGGACCACTTCATGTGGAGATGCGAGTCCTCTCCTTTTCTGCTTCTGCTGTTGCTGCCTTAGTCCAAAGACATGCAGGTTAAAGGCTCAGTCACGCCAGGATTGGAAGCATTGACATTTCACGCCAAAATCAATTCATTCCAATAAATTAGTGGATCCCCTTGAGGAGGTGAAATCGACTGAGACAATGTTCCACATAGAGAGTTCAACTTTCAGCATTCACGCTGAGCAAGCTGGAATGTTTGAAATGGAGGAAGCTATCTTAGCTTATGTGCTGTGTAGCACCATTAGCTTTTATTCAACCTTCTCTATCTCCTCTCCTAGAGCTGTTGTGTCTGACTAGCCCTTGCCTGGTTGCACTGGCTTTTAATAGTTAGCCGATGTGAGGGTACAAGGGCAGAGGGTGTTGGGTGTCATATTCTGTACAAACTGTAAAGTCCACTGAGAAATATGTAACATTTCATAAAAATATACTTTGATTGATTGATTGGACGCTCTACCCAGGCGTCATCCTTCGCCCTGAACCAAACCTAATATCTTCAGTAAGTGAGAATGGTTATTCACAGTCAACTCCTAGTTGTGTGAAAGGCAAACATTCCGGGCAATATCCAGACCTGATTCTCAGGGTATTGTGCAGAGATATGGGACGGCTTATGTCACCATTTTCCAGGACCACTTGTTCTGCTCAGACAAGCAAATGTGTCTTGGTGCTGCATCAATCAGCGGTTCAGTTGAGTCCAGGCACTTTTTGTTATTTTTCTTGTGTGGGTAAATTCTCCTCAGCTTTAATTCTGCAGACAACATGTGATATGAATGTATCTTGTCATGATGTATACAAAAATAAGCACTGAGTTGAAGCAAGACATGAAGAAGTTTTGGTGCGTGTAGGCTGCTGCCTCAATGTTATTTTGTAGCAGCTGGTCAACAGGGCGAACTGGCTTTCTTTGTATGTGTTTGCCTGTGTATGCCTGTGTGTCTGTTTGTATGTGTGTTTGTGTGTGTGTGTGTGTGTGTGTGTTTGTGTGTGTGTGTGTGTGTGTGTGTGTGTGTGTGTGTGTGTGTGTGCGTGTGTGCGTGCGTGCGTGCGTGCGTGCGTGCGTGTGTGTGTGTAGGCGAGTGCTGCGGGTTGTAGATCGCTGTCGGTCAGCGGGGCATGTGGCTCCGATGTGAAATTGCCAACGGTTACTATGGCAACGGAAAGGGAAACAAAGGCTTTGTGATCCTGGAGTGAGCGAACGATGGATGAAGTGAAATCAGACCCAATCCTTTTCTGTCACACTTTCTCACTTTCTATGATCACCTTCCTGTTAGCTTTGTTTTCTATCTGCGATTGTCTTTCTCATATAATGTCACCAGTCCTCCCCTGTCTGTCTCTCTCTGTCTCACTTTCTGTCTATCTTCGTCTGCCTTGTAAGAAAGAGGTGTGAGAAGCAGCTGGGTCGTTCAGGGGAAGAAGAAAAAAAGAGAGGGTACGACGGGGTAAGAGTGTGAGAGCAAGGAGGTGTGAGAGATGGAGATGAGAAAACGGTGGAGGGAAAGAGAGGGTGAGTGGAAAATTAGCGAGAGAAAGAGAAGATTGCGGCGGAGAAGACGAGAAGAGAACGTAAATGAGCGTCATATAGAAAAATAAGTCTGGGCAGGAGAATGATGGAAACCATGATTTAGCATTATGATGACTGCAAAAACTGCCGTTAAAGAGGTTACACATAATTAGCCTACAGAAATATGGATCTAAGCTATGTACATATGTGGCACCAGACTTGAAGGCAGCTTTGACTATTTTCTAAATTCCTTTTGACACTTTTTACTCTCAGAACTGTAAATCCTCACACTGATCGTAAAATGTGTTATGGACACATATAGCCTGTAACACTACAAGTGAGAGCCCACGTTCAATGTGATGCTTATCCAAGTTGAGTAGGCATGCTAAAATAATTTGGTTTCAAATTAAATCTTTAATGCAGTCTTGTATTTTCATGTGCTGGATCAATCTTTGAACTAAACCGTGTTTTAATTTTAATTATATTTGCGCTTTTTTATACTCTGTAAACATAATATTCAAACAAAGTTGGACTGGTCAATAACACCTTCATATTGTATGTATTATTTGTATATAAGCAGAAAAGGCCTATTCAAGTTTGCCTGTTTTGTTGGCTTATTTTTTTACATGTACGGATGAAAAAGGGTAGGAAATAGATGAAGTGCCACAAGGGTCTGAATCATTTTCGTAGTCCAGTGAGCCAGGTTTAAGTCTACAGTGGCACAAATATGAGACACACACTTGAGCCTCCCGGGCTGCCATGATTCCCCACCAATATCAGGTTTTAAGCCACACGAAGTGCACCCATACTCCTCTCTGCTCTCTTCCCCTGCATCATCCAGAGAGATAAGTGCTGTAAGCACTCTTAGCAGGCTGAAGTTAAAAACCTTTTCCCCACGAAGTAGGTCTGCAGCATTTCAGCATGTCTTTTCAGCGGGTCTTTAGTAATAAGAGTTTTTACAGTCAGAGAAACACAAGATAGTTTAGATAAAAGCATTCATAATAATGATATGTAAAATTACTGAACAAGTTATAGATAATGAAAATACATTCCTCATTTTCCTTAAATAAATAATATAAAACAAAAATAATACATATATTTCTGTTGGGCTGAGCGACAGGACTGAAACTGTATGCAAACACTGACAGGAAACAGGAGCTGAGTAGTAGTGAGCTTTATTAAGCAAATGTGGGCAAGGAAGAGGTTTCAGGGACAGGTCTAGGCAACCTGGGGAATCCAGGAAGTGAGGGCCAAGGAAAAAAACAGGCACCGAGGACCAGGAAGAGCGAGCCAGAAGTTGTGGAGCAGACAGAAGGCACAATGAAGCAGGGGAGCAGGCTGAGCGTAGCAGGCAGAGAGGCAGGAAGGTGGACCTGAACAGGAGACACAGGTTTAGTCGTTTGGGACCTCCTTGAAAACGAGATGGTGCATCTCAAGGGGTTTATCCTAATAAATAAATATCTAACTAGTACACGCAAAAAACCATAAGAGTCCAGCTGGTCGAAAACATTACCATTCGTAGATACATGACGAACTGGCAGAAATTGGAGGTGAGGACTGGGGTTTTATACTGAGTTAGGTGATAGGTGGCAATTAGAGAAGGAGCAGCTGAGTGAGTGCAGAGGTGGGAATGAGAAAGTAGGTCAGCCACGCCCAGCCAGGGAGACAGACACACAGAGAGACAGACAGGGGACAAACACAGAGAAGACAGTCAGGGGACAAAAACAGCAAACATGAGGCAGTACTTTGTATCCTAACAATTTCCTTTAACATTTTTACTTTGAGACCTTTTCCAGAGTTCCGGCTAATCAAGAAATGAATAAAGGTAGCAGGAGAGCATACAGCTAGCAGCTGTAATTTTAAGCATGCAGGCCCTAAATTATACATACCTGTTTGTCCAAATATAATTTAAATTGGTAAGTTGTACGATCCACGCACAGTTGTCACGAATGGGAGGCAGATTTTAACATGGTTGCTTATGAAGATTGCCTCGCGTTTGGAGTTAGACTCAAGTGGCCTTTCGGGGAACTGCTGTTTTTGGCACTACACTATAGTTTTTCGTTTTTCAACCGTTGTTGCTCTCCTAAACCAGAAGTACACCTGAGGACAATGGGAATGTCATTAGCTTTGCAGGTATTTTGACATTAAACAACATTCTGGATTCAAAAAGTAATCTTAAAGTTCAGTAGATTGCAGTAATAATAATAACAATAATGCATTTTATTTATATAGGTGCCTTTCAAGCAGGGCCGTTTCTTCCTATAGGCAGACTATGCAGATGCATAGGGCCCCCGCGGCCACTATGATCCAAAAAACAAAAAAAGGATAATTCATACACACAAAGATGAACAAAATTAGTAGAAGCGGGAGGGCTGAAGCATAGCTTATGGAAAGTAGCCCTCCCGTGCATCATCCTAATACAACATCGGCATTATTGCGTCAAAAACGTATAGAAATGAAGGACTACAAAGAAATAAAGAAAACAGGAAAAAAAATGTAATAAAAGTTAGGGCAGGAAAACAATAAATGCATATATATATGTATACAGTATATATATAAACGAAAACTAGATATAGGGTCATTTTCTGCACATGTCAATAGCAGTTTCAACTATCTTTTTTTGGAAATGAAAATACTATATATAAATATATACATATGTACACATGTACTTGGCATCCATCCATCCATCCATCCATCCATCCATCTTCTCCCGCTTATCCGTGGTCGGGTCGCGGAGGTAGCAGTTCCAGCAGGGAGCCCCAAACTTTCCTAGCTTGTATGTTACATTCTATTTACCCAAAACAAATCCTTCTAATAAATGTTCATTCTAATCGTCGTGTCGCGAAGTTCGTTTCTTGTCTCCGTCAAATCCGTTTTGAATCCTGACGGTCGCTTACCTGCACGCTCAGGTCCGCAGCAAAGCATCAAGGGCAGCTCGAGGGCCGACATTAAAAAAGTCTCCACCTTATTGTACGACAATGGAGCAGTTTGCGGTGGCGCACAAAAACAACAACGACGGTAAAAAATACCTAAAACACACGCCATGAGTCAAAAAAATTTTTACCACGCAAATTACGTTTAGAACTCTCTGATGTGAGCGGCTTCTTAACACTTTGTTAAAAGACGGACTGGTAGTCGTCAGCTTCTCACAAATGCAGTGCTCAAATCGTACAAAGTCGGCCAACAACTCTGGGCCATTCTGGAGCTAAAACCTGCAAAATCCGGAAATTATTTTCCACTTTTTCACCGGACTCGCCTTGTGGGGATCAGCTTTTTGTTTTGTTTGGATTTGGTAACGATTCACGACGTCACCTTTTTTCGCGGTATTATGTTAGTGACCGTGCACTGATGTAGAGGTAACGACTGGAGTGGTCCTTTCGGACGTAACCACACAAAATAGGTGGGTTAATTTTTACCAGTCATATGCAGACGGACATTAACTCCATTTTATATATTTCGTTAACCTGACTATTTTGTCTACTGCGGTCGGTATGTTACATGTTGTGAAGTACCCTGACTTAGTGTAAAACAGGAAGACGACTTAATTTGTAGTGATTTGTTTCGAGTAATGAAACAAAACAAAACTCAAATTATAGATCATACACCTACAGCAAAACACAAGACTCTAACACAACGTAATGTTAAATTTCACTTAGACTAAACCTAATCTAAATTGTTTTCTTTTTTTAACGGTGAGTGACTCTAATCACTACTTGGTGACGTGTATAACCAGTACAAGTCTTCCGGGCGATTCCTACCGCGTTACAACCAATTAGTCAGCTACCAGCCCTTAATGAAACCAGAGCTGGATTTTGAAAAGGAGAAGTAGGCAGAAGACAAGTTGTGACCATAGAGAAATGTGTTAACCTGATGACGTTGAGAGAAGAGAAACCAGAGGGGGAGAGTTCACGTATGTGTTTGAAGTTGAGACGGCTGGCTTTAGTAGTGGTCTTGGGGGAGGTCATTGGTGTAGTGAGGACAAGAAGTTTTGTTGAAGTGACCGACGGGACAATTTATGGATCCGACTAGGTCTTGGAGTGAGGAGACATGGAGAGATTGGGAGGGGGCGTGTAGTGTTGTGGGTGTGTGTGGGAATCCAGAGGACGGAAGGTAGGTGGAGTTTTTACGGTTTTTTGGTGGAAAGGCGAATTGGGTGGTACCCAAGGTTCACGGACGTCAGCGAGACACGGGGCGGAGACCTTGAGGAGGGTTGCCTGTCCGTCTTATAAACTGAAAGAGAAGGTAAAAGTTTTAGGGTAGAGTTTTGTATAGACAAGTGTGAATCCGTATAGGTGGGACTAGTGATGAGGTACTGTGTAGGAGACAAGAATAACTAACAATATGCCGTAACGGAACAAAAAGACGACCACAAACCAAATCAAAAAGAACATAGCCACTGGAACTCTCGGAACTTGTCGTCCCGGCAAAGAATCGAAAAAACCCAAGGGATACGTCTACGACAACCCCTGGGATCAAAAACTGTCAAAAAAAATTGATGTTACCCCCCCCTAAGCTTCGGAACATTCTACTAGACACCTGCTACGTAGTTAGACAATGTGAAATTAATCCTTTGTCCGATTAAAGTGCTTTTGGTTCGTTAACTTTTTACTGGTTTTTTTACTATACATTTTCCATTTGTTATTCCCGAGGAGATACAGTTATTTTCCGTCCTCTACGTCGTAAAAAGTTGTTACAAATTAAATGTACAGGGTAGAAGGAGTCTGCAGGAGTAAACCGACTCTGTCCGGGTTACTACTAAAACCTGAAATAATGGGGTTTTTGTGTTCGGTGTCGAAACGATAGGTAACGGTCAAAATCAGCACAAATATAGGATGTAAACCTAAAAATTCGTATATACGAAGTGGCTTGTGTCCGCTCCCCCGAACCGACAGATGTTTTATTTCGTGCCCGGAGTGGAGAAATTACAGAGGGGTTTATATAAACTCGACTTGGACTTGAAAACTTAAGAGACGACGGGTAGTATTAGAACCGCTAGAACAATTTTAACACTTGGACGTGTCTTAATCCTTTATGATACATTGACCAAACGTCAATTATTTAATAGGGCAATTACACCGGGTTTTGTTTACGTACAATAGAGTTATGTTTCAGACTCTCAATCTTTACGACTAATATGCCTAAACGTTATGGCTCTATCTTTTTCAAACACGGTACATGTAAAAATCTGACGAACACTTGTTTTTGAGTTACCCTTCGTGGTAATATTTGGAGATACATGTTTGAATTGACAGTTTTGTGTTTATCCATAAAACATAGATATGATTTCTTGTACAGAACTTCTTTTTTATGAGAAATATTGGTCAGATAAAGAGGGAATGGAAATGAAATGACGAGGCTTTATACCCCTTTGTGCATGAGTTGTTTTAGATGTTTTTTATTATTGTAGGGTTTTTTTTTTCATAATGCTTATCAGGACACCGACACCATCTTATACTTGTGTGTTGAGGGTATAAATTTTTTTTTGGAAGTTAGATTATTTTTAGACAACTGTATCATGTCGGAAATTTTGTACAAGCATCAATACGTTTGTAAAAGGTATTGTTTTACGGATTATTGTAAGTTTTCTGTCCAGGGTGTTCGGTACTTTGTAATACTTTACATTTTTTTTTAGTGAACTTTTATTCCACAAGTGTCTACAAATATACGTTAATACGTATGAAGTAATAAATATAATAATAAGTAAACGGTTCATGTACTGGCTTTCTTCTGTAGCGCCATGTTCGGCCGGCTCTACCCAAAAGAGGCGTCCCACCGAACCACAGAGGGAAATCCCTAATTCCATCTCTTCGAGCCAGTAGGCCCTTCCCCTGAGCCTCAACTTGGCGAGGAGGAAGCGCAGCTTTCCTCGGTCACTCCACCAAGCCCGTGGATCATTTCCTACGGTGGACCCGCGGAGGATATCCATCCAACAAGGTCCCGTTCAGTGTCGACCCTTCTCTGGTTCCCATCTGGATCTTGGTGTCACCTCCCTAATATAGAGAAGCGCCCGGACTCCTCGCGGAACCTAGGGGCAGTCTCGACCAACTACACCNAACACAAATGTCTTTATTATAAACGTAAGTCCTTAACATCTATCACTGTGTATATCACCATTCAAACATCTTTTTAAAAGTTGAACAAACCCAACACAGCTCAGGCTGTGTTGGGTTTGTTCAACTTTTAAAAAGATGTTTGAATGGTGATATACACAGTGATAGATGTTAAGGACTTACGTTTATAATAAAGACATTTGTGTTGATTTTAAGATCTTTTCATACAATCATACGTATTGGGATCATTTGTATTAATGTGGACCGGAGGGAGAGGGTGAAGAGCATAAGTTTCACTTTCCTTTTTATTTAAATTCCAACTTTGGTCATGAAGAATATGTTTCTCTGTTGTCCACGTTCATAAAGCATAAAGCAACAGCATCAGAGCACGGTGCAGAGTCTCTATGAGTTTACAGTAGTCCCTCGTTCTTATTCTACATCCATGTTGTAGTCCGCTGTATAGAAAACTGTAGTTTCCATAGTTCCCCCACAGCAGCAGACGCACATTCATGACGTCCGCTGGTGCATCATAAATACGTCGGATAGTGAAAGTGCAGTCGGATTCTCAAAACACCGCAGTCTCTTCTCCTAAGTCCTTTTGAATTCTCCTATCCACTATCNGAACAGCAGATTAGAGGCATTTGTCACTGTAACGACGAGACGCCGTTACTGCTATTTATTAAATGGCATTCATTATATAAGTGTTCACCCCTCATCTTGTCTGTTGTTTCCGGTCGTCTCTGTGTTCCCTCCTGCTGATTATCCGATTGTGTTCACCTGGTGCCCTGTGTTTGCTCCTCCCCTCACCTGTGTCTAATTGCTCCCCCATCACCTGTGTCTTGTTAGTCTGTGTGTGTATTTTGGTGCTGTGTCTTGAGAGGAGAGGTGTGTGAGATCCTGGTGGCTGCAGGCTGGGCTCACGTGAAACAGCAGCAGCAGGATTGTGAACTTTGTGCACATTATTTTAATAAATGCCCACAACGGGTTATATTTTTGGACGTTCTGCCTCTGCCTCCTTGCTTGGTCGGGCCGCTCAACGGTCAGTCTCACAGTCACACAGGACATCACAAGAGTGCCTGCAGGTTTAAACTATTTTATGTAACCAAAATATTTAAGTAATTTAGTAAACATTTCTGCAATTATATTATCCCACTATGTAAAGCCCCGCTCATCACTTTTACAGTAGGAGGCTACGGGGGAATCGGCCCCCACATTATAAAGATGTCCTGATTTGGCGTTCATTTGCCAATCAATGCACACACACACACGGCTATATACTATAATGCTAAATAGACATACAAGAATATAGTTCAGTTATTCCTGTCCACCCCATGTGTTAGAGCTGCACATTTATGAACAAAACAATATTTGTTATCAATATTGAGATAATGTGTATCAAAATGAGGTTTTTCTTCACCTGAATTCAATGCATTTTAAAGTAATCTTCAGGATATTTCTCTACTACTCTGGAGTGCTGCAGCAACATTAATGAAAGTATCTTTGGTATCATTGTATCTACACGCGTATACAGGAGGTGGATGCCCGATGAAAAAGACACTGAATCAAATATTTATCCACATATTACAACGGGTGTAGCAGAGTGTGCTGTCAGAAGCTGTAGCGAGAACTCCCTTTCACCCCCACCCACAGCAGCAGGAAGATGGTTAAATCAACAGTTAACTTTATCAAAAAAGTATCAAAGAATATAAAACAAAATGATAAATCATGGTTGAAGGCTGGTTATTTTCAGCAGCAGCCGACATGGCAGACACATATCCCATGTATGGAGCTGGGCGTTTGAAGAGATCATTCTACTATCCAAATAGCTGTGTAGCTGCAACAGGAATCACCTGATCATCAGATCATCAGCTCGATGATTGAGTGTTTGTGCTTTGGACCTAACTTCTGAGATCCCTTTAAGCAGCTTAATTAAACCAGTGCAATAAACCATGGACTTACTTTCTCAACTGCAAAAGAAATAATTGCTTTATCTAACTGCATGTTTATAGCATACATAAGCCTCTAATGATGGTTAAGGGTAATTCAACGAAATGAAAGTAATCTGTCATCACAGCTCTATCAATAAAGTTGGTGAAAATTGTTAATACATAAATGCAACATTATCCATGGCAACATACAATGTACAATAACCGTTAGCCCGTGTGCAATTAGCTGGTAGTGTCTCCCTCCAGAATCTGTACCGATACTTCGTTTTTTGGGGGGATTACAGCTTTTTCTAAAAACCTTAATTGTGTCATGAATTATGTGTGACGCAACACAAAGCAACTATGACTTCAGGGAGGAATGACTGAAATCATGCAAAACTCAACAAAACCCCTGATGGGCACATCTCTCAGTTATAAACCAAAGTATGAAAAAACACCCTATGCACACCGAGCGGTATTCCACTTTTCTTTTGCATCGATGCAACAGGTCATCTGCTGCATTTCTCCAAGGACTCAATATTCTTAGCAGACACTTTGGGGGGCGTACTTTCAAAACGTATTTTACTAAGGCTTAATAAGCCTGTCTTTGTTTTATATCTTTCCCTTAAAACAAAAAACAAATTGTTTCTACAATAATCTTTTTCATAAATATCTAAGATTGAATTTGTGCTAAGTCACAGATATTGTATGAAAAGCTGAATGAGAGTTCAGTTATTTTTTCCTAATGAAAGATTCACTTGTTTCCCAGGCATAATAGGGAGATTAAATAAGGAAAGTTCAACTCATTTCAGTACTGGCATCAGATCTTATCATATTGTTTATTTGATCATCAGTATTGGTCCAGCAGATCACAGGGGGTGCAAGTACAGAGCCCGGTTGCAACATAATATTCTTGTTTTTTTCACGCAATGTTTTTCTAATAACTCCGAAATGTCATCAGAATGAACCTTTAAAAAGGTTACAAAATGATAGGCAGCAGCAGCGAATCTCCATAAATCGTGTCTGACTCTGGAGTTGGGTTCAGGCAAGCTGCTAATGTTGTGTTCCAGGTGGAAGATATGTATTCCCGATGTAGTGAATTGTAGTAAAAGTCGCCTATACTGTAGCTGGATGTTTGAAAGGCTGCAAGCTGTGAAATCCTCAAGCTCTGCTCAGCATGAGCAGTCAACATTCTTCATGTGTAGCGATTGAGAGTGTGGTACCCTGTGGGTATTACATCGGACTGGCCTGTGTGTGTGTGTGTGTGTGTGTGTGTGTGTGTGTGTGTGTGTGTGTGTGTGTGTGTGTGTGTGTGTGTGTGTGTGTGTGTGTCGCTGCCTAGATAAATGTGACATTTCAGTGATTAGGGCTTGTGAGGCCAATGCCTCATTAAAGGTTATCTGTTAATTAGGAGGACAAGTTGAGGTCAATATCGAGGTGACAATTCCCCTTTCTCTTCCTGTTGACACACACACACACACACACACACACACACGAGTGTTGAGTGTTTGTTTGGCCTGACTGTAAGTAAAGCAACTTAAAGTTAAAAGTGTCTAAAGTAATCTCCACTGTCCCGTTTATACTCAAATATGGATATTTTGGAGACACTTCTTGACCAATGTTGACCAAATGTCTCAGAGTAGTAAAATAATAATAGAAACAAAAACTCCAAACTAAGAAGGTAATTTCTGATATGAAATCATAATGATCCCTTTTGCTTAAATGGGTGATTGCATCAGTGATTATTAGGAAACAACAAAGAAACTAATGGGCAAAAATAACAGTAAGATGCTTGGGGTTTAAACAGTTACAAGATGATCAGATATTAAGTAAAAATCACATTTAAGTTAAAAACAGTAACAGACATGTGACAGGCATTGTAGGGCTGCAGTAAGTCTGTCAATATCAGGCATCTGGCGATAGTACATTTGAATGAATTATTTATGAATCCATGTTTGATTGCCTTTTTCTTACACTTTTTATGAAGTGTGTGTACTTCAGATGTGATAAATATAAAAAATGACAGCTGAACGGCTCTGCATTAAGAAGCCTGGATCACTGCTTTCCTTTGATGTGTTTTTATAATACTCTGTTTAGTGTCCTTAAGTGTTTTGTATAATATCCACAGAGAGTAGTGTCAATCTGGATCTGTTGCGGCAGTAAGCTTTAGATGGGATTTTGACACCCAAGCATGCACAGAATAAAGAGGTTTAAATGCAGTTTGAACTACAACAAAAGGCAATTTAGAAATGCACTGTGTTTGCTAAATGTTGCTTTAATAGACGCTAAATATAACTATCTCTGCACATATAACTTTTGCATAATATTACTCTTAAAAAAAGCAAAAATAGTGATACCTTAACTGTATTTTGACCATAAGAGCTGAACTAAGAGCATCAACCAACATACAAAACACGACGCAAAGACCAATTATAAGAGTAAGGTGTTGTATACAGTAGCTGTTTTTCTTCATTGTTAAATGCAGCGAAGCAGCCATTCAGAGGAAGCCTGTTTGATTTGAGCTCTCTGGATGCAGCTGGCTCCATTCCCCCATGTTAATGTAATCACATTACCACACAGGAAAGCTATTGTCATACGCTTCTGTCAAAAGAGTAATGGGAATGCTAGGAGGCTTTATATAACAGGGCCTTGCACGAGTGTTAGAAGCCCATATGCAGGACCTAATTTCACACAATCAACAAAGCCACTTTGTGTCAAACCTTTGCTCTCTTTTTTTTTTTTTAAATCCTCTTCTAAAAAAGGAGCTGCAGGCCTCCGAATCAAGACTTGGACAAGCCTCACACAAGCTCACAATTTCATTTCACACTAAATGGAATTAGCTTGTGGACCAACCTTACAAAGTGGCTTTTAAAGGAGGCGTGTGGCGCAGTGGGTTGTGCGTAGGTGTTGGGATCAAGGAAGCACAGGTTCAAACCCCACTGCAGTCAGCATGTCGTTGTGTCCCTGAGACACTTCACCCCAAATTGCTCCTGTGGGGATTGCCCACAGTATTGAGTATGTAAGTCGCTTTGGATAAAAGCGTATTGAGGCGGCAGTAGCTCAGGCTGTAGGGACTTGGTCTCGGAACCGAAGGGTTGCCGGTTCACGTCCCGATCGGACCAAAAAAAATATGGAGTGAGCTGGTAGCTGGAGAGGTACCAGTTTGCCTCCAAGGCCACTGCCGAGGTGCCCTTGAGCAAGGCACCTAACCTCGAAACTGCTCCCTTGGCGCCGGGTACCTGGCAGCCTCTCTGCTCTGCCACCTCTTGGCGGTTGTGTGTGTGCATGTATATCCTCTGTTTGTGCATGTATATCCTCCCCTGTGTGTGTAATGTGTGTAAACACAACAGAGTGGGGAAAGACATTTCCCTGTAAGGGATTAATAAAGTGTATCTTCTTCTTCCTTCTAACATGTGATGTAAAGATTTGAGTTCCGCCCGGAAAAACTCTGCCTGTCACTGCTGTGAAATGTGAATATGAGGATGTGTGTGTTCGAGGAAAATGTCTAAAGAAATAGATTCATGAAAAGGTCAAGACTAAAATGTCCTTTTACTTTAGAAAATCACCCAGTAACGCTCCGCGGCAGGACTGGCCTTTAATATCAATATGTCCATTTCATATGAAGCCAAGCATTTGCTTCTCACCAGAGTGTCTGAACACCAGGGACGAAAAAGACAGAGGCGACAAGGCAAAGGATAACTGCCTTAGTCGTCTTTCAGTTTTTTTATTCTAGCCAAACGTGTTCAGTAGCCATCCTCTGACCAATGAGCTATCCTCACCCTAAACACTCAAGGTCAATACCCAACCCTAAACTAGCTACAAGGCGGGTTTTGCCAAGAAAGCGGGATTCGTAATTTTACCTGGACTTTTCTCCACGAACGAGGGGAGATAATGCCATCGATCATTTTGTTGTTGCAGCAACAATTTGGTACACACACACACAGTTTGTAAAACTGACTTTAACTTCCCTCTGTGATTTGTTTGGATATTTACTTTAAGAGGTCTGTAGGTATATATGGACTCTTGAAAGGCTTTTAAGTTTGCATGTTTCCATTTTAAATTCTTAATTTATTTTTGATTAACAAACTCTTCTTTACCTGAGTGGATCTATCAGCTTTCCTCTCTGTCATCAATCTCTAAATCCATACTTTTTTATAGCAGAGCTGATAGATTAAAAGAGGAGAGAGGAAAGGAGGACAGAGAAGCCCAGAGTCAGAACAACAGAGGGACAAAGACAGAGTTCTCTGTTTGCTGCTGTGTGGTTCTGGATGGGGTCCAGCAGGGCCTGAGGACCCAATGTTGCGGCTCTGATGAAGAGAGCTCTGCAGCCAAACTACTCTCTGCCTCCCCTCTTTCTAACACTCCTCCGCTTCCCCAGTCCCTCCCAGCCTCCCCTCTCATTCGCTTTCCCCACGTACCCTCACTCCGTCCCTGCCTGTACCCTGCCAGTGTGATCCATGTGTTGTGCTCCAGTAGAGACTGCTGAGGCAGCAGAAAGGGGGAATATTTACAGATCAGTCAGATGGGGTTGAGTTCTGCTTCTACTGCACACACACACTTCCTCGTCAATCACTGCTACAAGAGCTGCAACAAACAGGCAGAGAGACTGCTTCACATATACACACACACACTTAAGCCACACTGAATGTAAGAACTCTCATACTCATATATCCATTGAGTATATACACAGAGCTTGAATATACATGTCAACATACAGGTGCAGGTAAAAGTGCAGAACAATCCACTGCAGTCACCCAAATCAGGTTCAAAGTATTTAGACTGATATACTACAGGAAAATATTCTTTATCTTTCCTCAGGAGCAAACACACTTACAGGTTCACTGTTCACAGCAGGAATCTAATTTAATGGATATACATTTCCAAAAACTATGCCTGCATACATGTAACTTGTCAATGTTGCTTTCATCATCTCAGTTCAAAGAAGAAATTGATTGAATCTTTGCACTTTAAAAAGAAGCTGGTTCTCCAAGCTTCCTCTAACATCCAGAGACAAACACCCACTGTGGCTTTTCTCCCCTCTTTCTCCCACTTCCCTCGTTTTCCTGCATCCATTTCTCAACTTTGTAACGAATGAATTAGAGTCCACTGAGAGTTTAACCACAACTACACACATTACATAAGCACACTGCAGAGCTTTAAGCAAACAGATGATGCTGCCAAAGAGGTGTTGCTCCTGCTAACTCTGTCAGCCCAACAAGGTCAACATTCAAAACACAAGCTGTGCGAGTGTGCATGTGCGTGCGCATGTTTTTGTGAACAGCATGGGAGACCTTGACATCTACTTTCGAAGTTCTCATACCCAGCTGGGGCGGATCTCCTGCACCCTGGTCACCCTGTTGCCGTGCCGACATCCTGCCAACACCCCATCAAATCACACTGACCCTGCCCACCCTCTAGCCTTCACACACAAACACAAAATAAATCACCTTGTTACCAACCTTCTCCCTCCAACGTACCTCCTTTCCTTACCCGCTGGTAGGGTCAACAGGAACCATAATGTCAGCTGGCGTCATGGCAACAGTTTGCCTAGTCAGGTGTCACTTAAAGACAAACATCCACATTGTATCAAAAAAGCCGTCCTGAGATATTCAAAACTTTCTTCTTTAACTCATCAGCTCAAACATATCTAGTGTGACGCCCAGAAGTTTTAATGTGACACTTTATTGCCTTGAAATAACACTTGACACAAATTAGAAAAGACAAGCTGTTATTTTAATGGTTATCAGTACGTACGAAACACACAGGTCAACCAGTGTAGGCAGTACCACATAGGTCATGATCAACTGCAGCCAATAGACACCTTCTGTGGCTCTTTGTATTTCACAACACTTAACACTGTTAACAACCTGTTGCAAAGCTGACTCAACCTGACCTACATCTATTCCTCTTACAGTTTCCATAATAACAAATCAACATATATAAAACTAAGGCTGTAATGGTAAAACATGTTTTTAAAAAATGTTATTTTAAATTACCTTGATATGTAAGGTGTAATAACTCTCCATTTTAATAGTATGCAATGATTCTGGTGCAACCCTAGGTTAGACATCAACCAAAAGGAAATACATAGACAACCTGCGTGCAGACCAATAATAACCCATACCTG
Organism: Notothenia coriiceps; assembly: GCF_000735185.1. Lineage (NCBI taxonomy): Eukaryota > Metazoa > Chordata > Actinopteri > Perciformes > Nototheniidae > Notothenia > Notothenia coriiceps. The sequence goes on along the minus strand of NW_011360232.1, from coordinate 102,718 downwards.
TACAAATAGTGACTTGGTGATTCAGAAATACATATTTTAAAACCTTATTTGAACCTGATGTACCCGAGCATCCTTACACAATTCCAAAGTGTTGATTTTCAAAAAAAGGTCATGAGCGGTGGTTTCTTCAACACCCTTCGAAATGATTTAACATCAACACATCAGTGGATATGCAGTATAACAGACATCTTGGTAACATGGTGCCTCAAACTACAATGACCTTGCTTTTTCTCCATCTTTGAGAGCACACTGTATATCATAGCAATTCTTTTTTAAGAAAACCCATAGAACTTAGCAGCCTGTATATACAACTAGTCATTAAAAGGTGATTATAACAGTCGATAACTGTATTTCTGCAGCAGGTTGTGATGAGCACTGAGGTGATGGCAATGGCTAATGCCACAGATCATACCTGTCTTTGTTTGGATTGAAAATACAATGAAGAAGACTTAACATTTGCTCTATTTCTCTTTCAGAAATAAATGATCAGAGTACGAGTAGATTAACCTCATCTCATTCTGCCCCCTGCATACTGGGTTATGCTTCCCTCCCTTTCTAATGGGCTGTTTTTTTCTGTTGTTTGTGTCCTTTTGTCCATCTTCTTCTGTGTTCTCTCACTTGTGTTCAGGAGTAGTGGAGACGATGGTCTGAAGTAAAAGTTGAGCCAACTTTGAGCCAGACATTAATAATTGAGGTGGGCAGGAGGGGAGAGAATGGCTCCTGCAATATTCATATGTCATATTGACTTGACTGCAAGCCACTCGCCCGTGCAATACGGCGTCCTCCTTAAGCCTCATCCTCCTCTCCCTTTCCTTACCTCAGAACACTTTCCCATCTTTCATCCGTATGCCACCTCCTTTTTACACACTCCCTCCATCACACTGCCATGTCTGCTGTCTCTTTCTCCTTTCCTCTGCCATTTCTTTTTATCCCTTTCTCATCTGCTGCCATCTCTCAGAAGAGTATGGCATGCCCATGGGCCAAATACAATTATAGACCAAATTAAAGAGATGCTTTCTAACTCCCTCAACAGACAAAAGGAACACATGCTAGCACCAGACACTACGAGGGGTTACAACCACACACATAGTATTACATGCTCACACAGAGTCAAACTGATTTTCACATGCATCCACTGCAGTGTGCAAGAGAAATCTCCATAAATCATTGATGAGAAAATGGACGAAATGTAATTTGATAGTGTCATGGAGTCTGGCAATATACTGAAGTGTTACATCCCTGACAGAGATTCCCCTCTGTTGCTTACTGGAAACCTCTCCAGGCCCCAGATGCCGTTTTAATTAGCCCTGGTAATGGTAACATAGCTGTGAATAAGTAGCCAGCCGCCTGACTGGTCCAAATCTGTGAGGACAAGCTGATGAATTAGACAGTAAAGTAGAAAAAAACCATCGTTAGTACCAGCCGTCTGCATTTTAACATCAGCCGTAAAATATCGAATCCTCAGAAAGAGTTGGAATGTTTCTGGGGTCAACCAATTATTGAGCGCTGCAGGCTACACTGGCTGCCTTTCAACGTGATTAGATCTGAACCCACCAGAGGACATCCGGTCCACTTGTTCTCTGGTACAGAGAGCTGAGATTAAAAAGCTCAAAATGAAATAAAAATGCTCTTTTTTGCTGTGAATTTAACGTCTGCAACTCTAAGCAGGAGAAAAAGAAGAGTTGGACAAAAGGAGAGAGGGATTTGATGCGCGAAGAGTCCCCTGCATCTTCCAAAACAGCCTCAGGCTGAAAGCTTTAACCAAGAGCGTGGAGATGTAAAATAATACTGCCACTGTTGTTAAAAATAACGCATCAATTTTGGTGATACGCATGTTTTTACTTGAAGGGCTCTAACAAGCAGAACAATTGTTGTGACCTCTGGGCTAAGAAATCCACTCAAACACCATAATAACATTTGTACAAATTGAAAATGAGACCGAAGCGTAACATTCCTGAAAACCTGGCTTTTTAATAATGCAGGATTTTTTTTGCAATAGAAAACTGGAAAGAGAAAAAAATAACTGTAAAAGTTCTGCATGGTTCCCTAACCCTCATGTGCAAGAGCCAGGCCATGAGATTAGTGTTAATGCAACTAAAGGGAAAGGCACATCAAGTCTGTGTGGGTGCGTGCGTGCGTGTGGCGTAGCAGGGAATAGTAGAGGGAGGCAGGTGTTACAGTACGGCACTTGGTTTCACCCTGAGGATAAAGTTATAATTCTCCACCAAGCTCAATAGATGCCTCCGGACGGCTCTAACAATACATTAGAACAAACAATTCACACACAACAGCTTGAAAGAGCCATAAACCACTAGGCCCACACTGTCCTCACTGAACTTGTAACAGCATTCTGCACCAACACCCAGTTAATAAGCAACTTGTGGACCAGAAGCAACGTGCAGTAATAAATATGTAAACAACCCCACGTCCTCATGCATGTGTGCTGGAGGAAACAAAAGTAAGTAGTACGAGAGCAGGTGAGGGCATTTATGTCATCCTCTGTTGTAATGACGACACCCTCAACAATCACAACATGACCTATCAATGACAGGAACTGTGTACGGGTGGATCGACAAATACAAATGGATCAATGGAAAGCATTGCATCTATCAGCACACACCCACACGCAATCCAAGGCTGCGACAGTGGGACAGAGAGGGGGTGTCTGTCATTGTCCTGTAAGGGGATATCGGAGCTGATGTTGGCGACTTATCCACACTCTTCATAATCCAGTGTGTGTGTGTGTGTGTGTGTGTGTGTGTGTGTGTGTGTGTGTATGTGTAGTAGACCAGGCCTGGTGTTGTTGATAAGAGCTGAGGGCTTAGTCCTCAGTCACAGGGACACACTCAGAGCATTAATGAGCCCACAGCACAGAGGAGAACCTCTGCCAAAAAGGTCTTTATCAGCCACTAGGAGCCTGTGCGCAAGAGTGAGTGAGAAACTCAGCGTGTCTGCATGTAGGTTTTTTTTTAATGTCACTGTATTTTCAGGAAAAGTATAAATGATCACCCTCTCCTTACAGACACGAGCCACGGTTGTGAGTATAGCCTGAAGGTGAGGCTGGAGGTTGAGATGCAACACACAGCAGTTCTGTCTGAGAGGTCACATCCATCACACAGACAGCTTTAACTCAGTGTGTGCGTGATTTAAAAACGGTATTAGCTGGCTAACAGGGGGGATTTTATTAGGAGCTACCAAAGCCAAGCAACAAGGGGATGGAATGACAGATTGTTATATTGGATGTCAACATGAGGCGATAGGTGAACGTCAGAAACAATATAGACGGACTGACGAGAGTAGTATTGAGACGTAGAGGACACGTCTGCATGTCTGTCTGCAGCACACATTCTTTGTAGACAAATCATTCTCATATTTAGACAGAGTACAAGAACAAGTGATGTGAACTTCAAGTACACAAAGCTAGGAGAAAGAACACACTCACCTACGTGGGACACTGCAGAGAAACACAGTTGTCATCTCCAACTTTTTGATGAATGGCTTTTCTTGTGATATACATTGTATCATGTAAGTGCCTGCATTTTGCTTATCATTTTAGCTTTGAATTATTAAATGGAACCAACAGATCAAACAAGCAGTCCATGAGTCAGTCATCCAATACACAGAGAGGGAAGGGGACGAGGCAGAGTGGGTTTGAAGTATTCCAGGTTTAGGGCAGTGCATCAACAATTTATAGGACCTAAGTGATGCTGGTTTGAGATTACAGCAGGGGAGGGGTTCACTGAGCTGTAGAGTGATACCGGTGCTTGGCGGGGGGGAAACTGCTGAGTTGTGTATACCGTTTAACAGTGGGGATGTTTCTCAGTTGTACACATACACAAGAGAAGGAGGAGGAAAGAGAATAGTGGGGGTAGACAAAATATAGTTGATAGAAAATAACTTCTACCTTTGAACTGAATCAACTTTGTGAACAGTTCTCTGAACTAAGGTCTTAGTAGAAGGCACAAAAGGATCATCATGTTATCAAATAACTTATTTACCAGTGTTTAAGCTGAACCTGAACGCTTTGGACCCAATTATCATTTGAGAATATACAGTATCAGAGTGTAGTTTATTAACCACGAGTGCCAATACAGTTTTCCTCCTGGTTACAAATCAAAATAATAAAAACAATTCAGAAATTCTTACTTCATCAGTGGGACGCAAATGACTGACTTGTCATTGGCTGATTTTGAGTGCATGCACATAAATGAAGAACCTTTATTTGAAATGAAATAAAATGACCAGATGACTTTGACAACTGACCGCAAAAATGTAACAAGTATCTAAATCAACATAAGAAAATATATTTTTGGAACAAAAGGGATTATAACAGCATGAGAAGATTCATGAGGACAGGACACCTGTTCTTAGACTTCGACATAAGGAGGTTCCTGCCTGCGTGGCACATAAAACACAAAGATTACAACAACAACAAAAATGTGTGTGTGTACCCATGTAGCCTGCAAACAGAAAACACACCTAACATGTCTGGTACCTTAGACAGCATGTGTCTGCTTCCCAAGCCCTGGAGTAATAGCAGTTATTACCACGCACGAGCACCGCGAGTGCACACACTCACTGACAAACTCACACACATTGTCCAGCAGGTTATTACAGCAGCAGTATAGCTTATTACCCGGCCTCAGCGCCACTCAATTATTCAGCCCTAGTCCACGGGGATCGGAGAAGGAGCTCAGTGTGCTACTTACAACATGCCTAAGTAGGCCAAAGAGACTGAAACTAAAGTATGACACACAGACACACCATAGCATCACCGTGAAAACCAAACAAACTGGGAACTCCAAGCTAAGATGACACATTTTAGGAGGCGATTTAGATATTCTAATTTTGTATGTTTGCAACGGAGTCACTTTTGGTGAATGGCAACAGTAACAGGGAGTCAAACATGTCACTGGCTGGAAGGACAATTATTAGACTAAAACCTAACTCTGATTTTACATTTTATTATGGCTGTCATTGCTTTATCGCTGAGAAAACCTAGGTATTTTCTCTTAAAAACATGACTGTTGGTCCTTTTTCAAAGAGAAAGATTATAGATAAATGAGACAAACCACAGAGAGAGAAACAACCTTGCTTGATCCCCCCCAGTAGTTTAATAAATACTTTTACAATCTTCTGGAGCAACACAGACAGAGGAGGCGAGGGGCTGAGAGTATCAGAGTGGAGGGAGCAGATCTATTTTAGAGCAAGATTAAGCAGAGCTGTGTTGAAATAGAAAACCCTGACCAACCAAGCCATGATCTGGGGACTTATTAAAGACCCTTATTAAAAGTTAAGAAAGGCCCTAAGAACCTTACAATAAGAGAGAAGGGTGAGGGGGGGAAGAGAGGATCACACAGTGGAAGGGCTGATGTGTGTGGTGTAGAATGGATTGGGTTTAAGCTCTTTTCTTCCTTCCTGTTTTTATTAAGACACACACACACACACCCTCCATGAACATCTCCCTCCCGACTCATCTGCCGACCTACTCTCCAACCAGGTCGGCTAAATAAAGTCCACGGTTTTAGCCTGACTTCTGACAGTCTGAAGCCTTCGCAGATACACACAACCAACTGCATGCACTTAGTCATCAAGCATTAGATATTCATTTTAAGCAAATCTTTCTTCCTGTACTGCCACAGTGTGCAGCACACTCATTGAGCATAACACAGGCCTGGTGCCGGCTGATTGGTTTGGTGCAGTTTATCCCACAGAGAGCCGAGGACTCACTGTTCCGCCTGCGTATTGATTAGTTAAAAGATAAGGCTTGCTAGTCTTAAACATCTGACGCCAAAGGGGGTGTTTGCGTGGAGCTGCCTTCTCAGGAACCCTGGGGATGTGGATCGAAGACTGCAGTGTGTATCTGTGTGTTTGTGTGAGAGATGACACTAGACAACTTCGGGACGAGAAAAATAAAAACGACATCATGTATACAGTCAGTGCAATCCCCTACTTTGTTTCGCTTCTTTCCCTTTCCCTCTTTCTCTGAAGACTAACCATCATCAGTGCTTTGTCCTTCAAACCAGAGCAGGCATTAAGCATAATGGAAACCATGACAACGAAGCAGCGAACAACAGACAGCACTGCTTAAGTGGAGAGAGGACAGATGGATAGAGGGGTTTTCTAAAAAGGACACTGAAGGAGAGGTGACGTAGGAAGACGTGGGAGAACAAAAATAAACGCTTTTAAAAACCCTCCCCCTGAAACAGTGCATGCATGTTTCAATAAGATACACACACTCTTGTACTTAATTTCTTGGCAGATCTGTAAGACTTCTTTGACGCATAATGAGAGTCAGTGCTTTGGTTTTGTAAGGGCTCTGTGGGTTTTCCTTTTAACATGTACTCAATTTCTTAGCTATCAAGTCAGTCATCATTAGACATGTACAGCCCACAGACTTCAGCTGGACTCAAACCAAGTGAAAAGCAGGCATTTGTTCCCAGTCCCTAGGGTTTTAACACATGGTATAATCTGTGAACCCTAGCTAACAGCACAGTGGCTGGCATTATGGTTTTCCTCAGATGTTATGCTGGTTTACCCTGGCAGTAAACTGGAATGTCGTCAAATTTAAAACAAACGTAACAGAAACAAACGTACAAAAATTCATGTGAAATTATTGTAATTTATTCCAGGCTTAATCCGTCATAATATCCCTAGTAAGTAGCTGTAAGAAGGCAGACACGCATATGCTCTCAATCTGTCTCCCATACACAAACACATAGAGATGCCTAGCATGAGTCCCCTTTCCCTGGAAAACTTTAGACTAAAACAATTCATTAATAAACTATCATTTGTAGCCTATATTTAAGCATGTTTAAACTCAATAAACCACATCTTGAAGGATATGTTAGCTTCATAAACAATACCACGTAGAAGTAGCTTAAACAACGTATAGCCTTATAGTATCTTGTTCCATGTTTCAGCTAAATAAACTATTTTTAAACAAGTCTGAAAAAATATATAGTGAAGCATGTTTGGGCTGAAAAAATTATTTGTAGCATGTTTTAGCAAAATAAACAACCTTCACCATGATTTAACTTTCCAATAACTTTTACCATTTTGAAGTCTGATAAACTATATCTTAAAGCATGTTTAAGCTACATAAACAACATGCAGCATGATTCAATTGTATACTACCATTTGTGTATCTGATAAACTATACCTAGCATGTTTTAGCCTGATGATCATTTTTAACTTGTAGCAAATTATGCTAGGTGAATGCATTTTTTAGGACCTTTAAACTAATACAATTTAACTTCATGGATGTTTTCACGTGTTTAGAGGGCCTTATAATGTGGTGTATGTTCTCACCAAGCATGGTCTTTAAAAGCACTAACCTGTGGCTATCTCTCCAAGTAGGCCTACCATTTTCGACATTCTCAAATCCGTGGTAGTTGTTGCTCTCTTGTGTTTAAGATGGAAAAATGTTTTGCAAGTGCAGTTTTCGGAAGTTCCTTCAGCATTTAACTGAACCATAGTGTTTGTCACTTGATAAAATAGTGTACCGATAAAACAATTTCGCGAATTAGAAAGTTGTCGGTAGACACAACACGCGCATGTTGATCTCACACAGGTGCATTGATTAGACATCCCCTCGCGACTGTGCGGATGTACAGACCCTCCCACTTGATTGACACTTCATTGACTCCTTCCTTCCTTCCTTCCTTCCTGTTGCACCTGTTAGCTTGGCACAATGTATGTACCCTTATCCTTATACTTTTCGCATCGAAATTACGCCTGCCAATTATATGTAGCATTTCTTTGAATAGATGTTCATAATATGCATATAATTAACCATGAAAAGACCCCCATCTTCCTTGGGTAATTTATGTTGCCCGGGATAGCTCTGCCTAACACCTGTTTTAAAAGTGCAGGGCTTTTGATAAGCCTGCCTGAACTATGACATTCGGTTTACAGCATCCACAAACACATTTATTTCGTGGCAGTAAACATAAACTAATACTGGTGTATGCCTACTAAGAATTCAAAAACATTTCATCATTGGCAAGAACCTCTTTTATAGATTCAAATTTGGTGTTATTATGAGTTGATAAGAGTCTTCAAATCCTGTCAGAAACATGTCAGAATTAGCAGCTCTATTTTTGAGTAAAACAGTAAATAACTGAAGGAAATCAAACTTTGTCTTAGTTAATTAAGAGGTGTGGATAATAACAGTGTTGACAGCTGTTCAAAAAAATGTGATAGCACTTTTGGACTGAATGTACAACCAGATCTGTCACAGTTTGTTGAATTTAGCAGACACTGACAGTGTGTTGGTGTGAATTTGAGAAAAAAATATCATGGTCAGCTGAACTGAGAAAGGTACACATAAGGTGCATATATTGTTTTTTGTATTGTTTACACCAGTAGAACACACATTTCTCAAGTAATTGAATTTGTGGACAATCAAATGCTCTAAAAAGGTACAAAATCTAGACTTCTGAACCCAACTATCATCAATCTGACATTGCCACTATCTGTCCTCAGGTAAACCGTAATGTTGCATGCTGTTCATTTTTTTCATAGGCCCGTGATTCGAACTTGTTCACTATCTCTTGATTTGCTTACCCTAAATTGTAACTTGATGTATGTGCTCAAACACTGAAAGCTACTGGTGTCAAAGCAGTTGAGGGAGACTGATTCAAACCATTTCATCTCATCTCATTTCCACATCCTCTATTCCCCTTCTGCTTCGGCAATCTTCCTTCCCTCTTTCCCTTCATTAGATTGCACCATCTACTTGCTGAAAGACGGGGAAGAACGCTGGTTATTCAAATTCAAATCAACACTGACAGAGAAGCAGATGTAAAAAGAGAGAGAGAGGGGTAAAGGGAGTTACAAAGCTTGTACCTGACGTTGTTAGTATTAATGTTATTCCACTGCCAGGGTTGGGATCGATGCAGTCAGATGAGGGACTGTGTTAACACCCTAATCTCTAATAGCATCAGAGCAGCCAGACTATAAAAACCTCTACCAGTTCAACGATGAACACACACACACACGAACATACACACACACATACACACAACCTCAGATAGAGAAGATAAGACAGACAGGGAATACATGAGGAGCCATTAGAGGAGGACCTGTATTGTGTGTTGAAAGAGAATACCCAGATAACCTCAATGACCCCATGCTACTGCCAGGCAGTTCCTTTACTGCGACAACACAGCAACAAAAATAAACACTGACAAAATATTGGTTGTTTGGGTCATTTTAACTAGAAGGAACTAGAAGTGGAGATCTATTTTCATTTACGTTATCTAATTTCTTTGAGTGAAGGGTGTGTCTTTAGCTAGCAAAAGCTTTACTTTATAACCAATGTAAACATTGCTCACACATTAACACATTAGCTTACAAAAAAGCTGCATTAGATTCGATTTTTTTTATGGGAAAGAAACACTCAGCTCAGTGTTATCGGCTCAAAGTGTTGACTGCACCAGATAAAAACAACTCTTGCGCACCACCGTTTTGCCCTATTTGCTAAAAATAACATTCTGGTGGCAGGTTTGCTCAGTTAGGGTAAATCTTCTCAGTGCATAACAAGTGAAAAATTCAAACTTAATACACAATTGCTCATGTAGAAAGAGATGGATGCAAAAAATTAAATGTAAGATGGTTCATTCTTGCTGCCATTCCCCAGTTGTACAAATATAAAATAGAGTTTACAATTTACATTTAGACTGATGGTTCTAGATGAGGACACAACCAAATATTATCCTGTAAGATTTAACTGCCGTTAAGGCTACCTCTGCCCGACACTCATGCCACATCAACAAAGATTGTTTCTTCTTACACCCCTGACCTGATTGAAACGCGTTTTGCTAATCAAAGTTAGACAAAGGCATTTTTTATTTATTTCTATGGGCCCCATTGCTTCAAAACATTGCAAATCTAATTTTACTCATTAGTAAGACTCTGGAGTACTTCCGTCTCATACTGCAGACACAGCCTCTGAGACTTGCATGTGTGCATGTGTGAGACAGCATCTTTAATTACCCAGGTAACACAGCCAGATGCTCCATCACTCTGGCAATGGCAGTGATTAAAAGCAGTAAAATATTCATTTCAATCAGACACCCACATGCCACATGTATAATTAATGCACAACGGAAGGACACAGAAACTTTTACCACAACAGCACACTAACAGACACACATTTTTCCATCACCATATTCCCTCTACACGCAGCAGCCAGCTGCTTCATGTGTGTGTGCGTGTGTGTGTTGTGTGCCGGGGTGGATTTTAGAAATGGAACCGTGGATGAGCCACTTGGAGCAACACTCCACAGGGAGGTCAAAGGGCAGCCAGACTGCATTGTGGGACATCATTCAGCCACCTACACAGCAGATGTGTTGGGTTGCTCTCTCACAGCCCTGACTCTCTCTGGGAGTGTTTTTCTTTGGAAACAGCATCTTGAGTTTGCCGTCTATTGTGCATTCAGCATTCTCTTTTGTGGGTGTGCTACCTTTTGTACTTCTTCTACTTTTCAATGCTGCTCTGCTTGTCAATACCTTGAAATACCTGCAAGCAGTTTGTCAGAGGTCTCAGAAGCAGTATGATGTCTCTAGTGGGCGTACAAATATACAAACACAATACAATCTGAGACTTGAGGTGAATATAGAGACATAAAGTAGACTGATGACTTCTCTCTCACTCCGTGGAACAGATCATATCTGCCTAAGGCTACACATATAGACAAAGAGAAATACATAGAAGTAGGACTTTCCCATCCAGCATTTGACTTAAAATATGTAAGAAAATCAGCTGCTTAATTTTGATGTAGATAACAAAATGCTCTTTCACCCACCTGAAATAAATATTTTCTTTTCTTTTTTCAATCCCCATGGTTCCACTTTGTCTACTTTCTATTTCTGTCCTTTCAATCCCTCTGACTGCTGTGTCTTTGTTTTCCTTGATTAAGCCCTCTGTCGCAGTATTGTTTAGACTCCAGCAGTAGGCTACAATTACTCAGAGCTGTGTGTGTGTGTGTGTGTGTGTGTGTGTGTGTGTGTGTGTGTGTGTGTGTGTGTGTGTGTTGTATCACGCTCATTACAATTACCTCTGGGTGTGAATGTGTCATCTGTTGCCTGCTCATGTTCCAATTTCTGTCTGAGTGCTGAGGGAGCTGCATCCAGATGCTTCAGCGTACACACGACAATGTGACCAGGAAATGGAAAGTCTCCATTAAAATGTATAAAAGCTTTGGATCCAAAAAAATCCTTAAAGTGAAATTAGTCTGAGCAGGAAGCGCAACACAGTAAGTCATGTTAACTTTAATGCTCATGGACTAAAGCCTGATATCTTTGCTCAGGAGGGAACTTGGATGTTGCAATACTCTTTAAAACTGAGATGTCACAGGATTGATCTTGTATTCAAGAAGCAAGAACTTGTAACAGTTGGCAGGCATTACAAGAGCACTGCACTGAATCTGACTGAATGAAATGCTCGTGGCTTTGATTTGAATACGACTGTGTAATCTTGTGTGTGAGATTTCCAAACTGTATGTTTCTCTGATCAGCTGAGAGAGGCCAGCAAGGACTTTCCCCGGGAGTCTGGCATCAACGAGAAACTTCTGCTACAGTTGCTAAAACATCATCACATTCATACAAACACTGAAACAATTATAAGGAAACTTTAAACCCTGTTGCACGGTTGTATGCAATGACACAGGCTGATTATTTCCTCTAACTATCCCACATTCAAACATACACAGTACTTTTTACATTGTGTTGCCAGGGTCCTTATTTATTGCTGCTCAAACATTAACATATTTGAGCTTGAGTTTCAAAGGATCTTGCAAGGAAAAGACCCCACCAAAAAGCATTTTTTCAAGTTTTTATTTTTTGTCTGCCACTTGCAAACAGAGCACGTCCCTGTGGAGGTATTGATATTCATAAACCAATATCCCTGTGGCATTTCATTTCACATTTTTGTGTAAATCCTATCACTGACCACTTATTCTAATATAGACACAGCCTTTATTATCGACCAACCCTGATGCAGTTAGACAAAGCTTCCACAGCACGCAAATGAAGTGCTCTCTTTTGGTTTGTAAGCTCATACAGACCCTAAACCTAAAATGCATGGCACACATATTATAACATATCCCATATGAAAACACAGCAGTACTTTTGATTTCAAAGTTTAACAGTGTGCTACTTTGTTCCTGTACAGAGATATGAACCATTACTGTTCTCACCTCTTCATTGTGCAACTGCTCCCGCAGGCTGTTGTTTTAAATAAGGATGTTTTCTCAGTCAACCTGCCTTGTTAAATAGGAATTTACAAAATCCCATGTAAGATTTCACAAAGCTTGACGCTAGATATTGGCATTCCTGTGCAGAAGGCTCTGTTTTAAAACCTGCAAACAACACGGCATAAATGTACACCATTAAGTCCCTCAGGGTAGAGAATACATAAAGTGCCGTGTGTGTGGCATGATAATGCAGCAGTCATAATTAGAATGTAGATGTCCTCTGCCTGCCATGGACGGAGCCTCCGACATGCACACAAAGTGCTTACTCTCATCTGTTGCCATGTGTCAATGAATAATGCACATATTAATCTGGCAATGTATGGGAGCTTTACTAAGATTCATTCTGCATTGAGAGGTTATCTAATTAATGTGGCCTCTTTGTAGTGACTAGTTATGAATACAATGCTTTAAAGCAGTCAGCAGGGTGTTGCAATAGAGAGTTCGGAGGGGGCTTGAATTCTGTTAATATAATGTTTTATTTTTTTTCTCCAAAGCTGCTTCTTTACCCAGATCCAAACCCAGATCCAGCCTCCATTGTTCTAGCAAAAATATAGGAGTCTTTAGTGCCGAGAAAAAGACAAACCTTGGCTTCCCCTGATCAAAGGTGGAAGCTTTACCCCGTTTAACACTAACACAAACAAGGTCACTGAAATTGAATAGACCTTTATTAAGATGATTATGCTAGCTCACCAATATACAAACCAATCAATTACTCATTCACACATTCAAAAAGTCTTTGACAACTACAATTTTGGGACTGTTGAACACCCCTGTCAGCTGGTGCTCTGCCCCACAGACTGGGATCCTTCTCCCTCAGAAGGAGCGGGGACAGAGGCTGTTACCGCTGACTCTGATGCTATGAATGAGACTTGGCCTTTCATTTCTCGATCTAAATTTGGGGAAGGATAGAGGTCATTTTGGGCAAGTAGAGCAGCAGGCAGTCCAGTGAGGAGTGAGGCTGGGCTGCGGGGCAGGGGGGGCTTGCGTGCCCCTTCTGGCCCTCCTCTCCCCTGGTTCTTAGCGGCCTCCAGTATCACACGGACACTTTTGGTGAAGACGACACGAGGGTCTGTGGCAGGTAGAGCAGGGCAGACGCAGCTCTCCCTCAGCTCCAGAGCCTGGACAGAGACAGAGGGAAGAAGACAAATTATTAAACCACGCTCTGTACTCTGTATGTACCGACTTATCATAACTTCAGACAAGAAGTTCATTAACAACAAGTACAAAGATGGATATGACTGGTCTATGATTAATGTGTTTGTTTGTGTTGTGTTGAGTCATTTGCTGTTTTTGTTTGAAGTGTAGTAGAACAAGGAATCAGTAACTTGTTCTTTTAAATTTGTGATAGGGAGATATTTCATCAAAGAGCGGCTGTGAACTGAAATGAAGGAAAGACAAACAAACACAAGAAATAAACTGTGATAAAACTAAAGAAGAATATCCGTGCCCCTGTAGCAGCTCCGTGAGGCCGTTCTAAAGCACTTCTGTACCCTGGGCTAAATGCTAACACATCTCAGTTTAAATGTTGGCTGGCTATCATTTGCTAGTTTGCAATTAACATAAACTACAGCTAAGGAGGATGGGAATGTCATTAGTTTTGCAGGTATATTGTCAGATCAATCTATTGGGCAAACTGAACTTTCAAACCTTATGATGGCACTAGAGGAAAACAATTATTCATTTAAATCCTTCCAGTCTGGTCAAAATGGTGAACCAACCGACAGATTGATATTGCTATCCCAAGAGGCAAACTGCTAGCATGGCTATGTGGCTAAAGATTCAATCTTTGTTCTTCAAACAGGTACAGGTTGGATAAGCAGTGCTGGTAGGAACAAACCTAGCACTTCCCAGCAGTTAGAGACATTCTCTTTGTCCGTCTCACACACACACGAAACTCATTAATCTCTCACTTAAATCACCTACAAGACTCATATATACTTGCACTTGGCTTCCCACTCAACAGGCTCTCCCTCTCATGCTACCAGGCAACTTAATGCGCTTTGCTCAAGGATGATGAGCGCACTAGTGGAGGCAGAGTGCCCTCAGAGGAGTCGGGTTAAGTAGCTTGATGCTGTCACCTCTCGCAAGGTTGAAAACATCACATTATGCACCAGTTTCAGCCGAATGAGCTCCATTGGCTCATATGTGCTGCCATGCTGGATCGAAATGTTGGGTGTGAGGAGGGTATAAACCGGAGAGTTTCCTCACAGAACACACGCGCGCGCGCGCACACACACACACACACTGGAGGCCAATGAATCCCCAAACAATAGTCTTCCTCACTTCACTGCCTGTGGCTGCAGTCTGGCCTCGACAGAGACTGTTGCTAGAGGTCAATCTAACACACAGGAATATGATATGATGCAAACAAATAACACACACTAACACATAGAACACACACACACACACACACACACACACACACACACACAACACACACACAACACATACCCACCACACACACAACACACACACAACACAAACACAACACATACACAACACACACACATAACACACAGAACACACACACACACACACACACACACACACACACACACACACACACACACAACACTGGCACCTGATGGACAATTAGTGGTTTACCCATCTGTTCAC
>NW_011360232.1:74265-87838 GCF_000735185.1 Notothenia coriiceps | reverse complement strand
AGGTCAATCTAACACACAGGAATATGATATGATGCAAACAAATAACACACACTAACACATAGAACACACACACACACACACACACACACACACACACACACACACAACACTGGCACCTGATGGACAATTAGTGGTTTACCCATCTGTTCACCTTTCATGCTTGGAGCATTTGACAGTGTACCAACAGTCCTACTCACACTCAAGGTTAAATGTACCTGTGCCTAATACACTGTTAATCTGTCCTTATCTTTCTCTCTCTCTGCCTCGAAACACACACACTAACTCGGTGAAACGTGAAACGTAATGATTGTGGATGCTGGCGCTCTCCATAGAAGTTGCTGTCTTAACTGCCTGTTGATTTCCTTCTAGCCTTAGGACACCATTGATTGTCTTGCAACAGCACCTACACAGTGTGTGAGATCGAGCTGCTTCCGAGGGGCTGCTTTCTTTCAGTTCCTGAACTCGAAGCCTCACAGACATTTAACTAATCAGGCATCCCTGCTCCTGTGTGGCAAAATGTTTTTTCCTGTCTTCCTAAAACCTTGCATCTTTTCCTCTCCTCCCTGAGTCCCTTCCTTCTCTCTGCCTGCCCTCCTCGCCACATGTCTGCCGGTGGTTATACATCTCTCCAGACGCTTCATTAGTTCCATTAAGACTCCTTGCAACAGCTCCTAAAGCTGCACTGTTTCTCCTAAACAAAAGAGAGGTGTAGGGTGTCCTAAAACACGGATCAAAGAGACTTTTACATTAGACAAACACATGGTTTAGAGCAGCAGGAATGTGTTTAATTATGTAATTTAGTTTTAAAAAGAAACGTCCCATGCTGTTCTTTGAACTGACCCAGGAATCAGTACTGTGCGTGTCTGTACCTGTGGTACGAGGCGGTCCAGCTGAGTGACTCTGTTCCTGTGCGAGGGGTGTGTGGACATCCACTCGGGCACGGTGGTCTCTTCTGTCAGCTGGTCCCTGATTTCCATTTGCTGCCAGAATACGGGTCCTGCTCGCACATCTGCACACGCCTGGGGAGGAGACAGGAAACAAACACAAACACACACACACACACACACACACACACACACACACACACACACACACACACACACACACACACACACACACACACACACACACACACACACACACACACACACACACACACACACACACACACACACACACACACACACACACACACACACACACACACACACACACACACACACACACACACACACATTACTGTGTAGTGCTGAGATGAAAACCCTTACCAACTAATCATCTGAGTTTGGTTTAGTTTGACAACAGTGCCCCCTAGTGGCCAGTAGACAGATTACAAGGATTGACAGCAACAGCTACTGACAAAAAAGCAGACCAGACTGAAATCAATCTAAAAACATACTTAAAACACAAGAATGTAAACTGTCCCAGAACCAGAGTTAAAATGACTAAAATCAGACTCAAATGGGCCAAAAAAGAGAGGATTCAGACAGAAAACAGAATGAAACTACACAGAATACATCACACATTCACAGTTTTCTATGGCTGTGGAATACTGTTTATGAACTAAACATGTTGGGCAAAATCTGTGAAGTGTACTTCTATCAGTAACAAATCTTAGATGATTCATACCTTCGCAGCCAACTGTAATCCGACTTGATCGGCCTCAGCCTCCAGTTTCCTACTGTAGGGACGGCTGAACATCAACTGAGGGAGAGACAAATCATGTATGTATGAGGGTGTACCAACTTCTTTTCCTTATCAAAACCTATTTCAGGGCTCTAATGTTCAGGTGAAAGTGTTGCTGTTTTTTCAACATTATTAATAAAAACGGACTAGGTCTCACCTGGGAGAGCTTCTCCTGTACCCAGTGTCCCAGCACAGCCAGGCTGTCTCGAGGACACACTGCCCAGATGGCTGTCAGCAGTATAAGAGACAGCAGGTCCACGACATGAGACAGACTGGCCTGTTCTGCCTGGGGGAGGGGGGCAGAGGGGAGGGGGATGACAGGGGGACATGACGGGAATGTAGAAAGTGAGGATTGGGGTAACAAAGAGAAGAGAATAGGATAGGGAGGAAAAACTAAAGGTACAAGTTTTTGAGAGGTGAACAAGGCAGCTGGAACATATTGATTGTTCCCATCTATTTCACTGGAACTTTTACTTTGTTACAGATTTAGAGGTTTTAACAGCCAATCCAATAGAGCACATCTACTGGGTAATACCCAGCCCATCGATGCTCATTCCCTTCATCTAATTAAAATCTCCTTCAAGCATTTCCTCAGAGGACGTTTAAAGTCTTGAAATACCCAAAACTTCATTAGACATTTTTTCAGAACAAGAAGAATGGGCTTTGGTAGCCAGAGTAAAAAAACAGTAGTCTGTGGAGAATTAATAAAGCCCCACAATGCCCTGGGTCCACAGAACTTTGGTCATCATGGCGCAGAGAGGATTAGTGAGCGTTTGGAGGTGATTGTCAGGGAGTCTTTATCACCGGCTGATGCAACAAAACTGCAAGGGGTGCCACTTCAGCTACTACTTTACTTCTGGGATGGATCGGAGCGGGGCTGATGATGAATAGTCAGGAGATCTATAATGCACACACCTATAGGAGGTATATATACATATTTAACAACCTTGTGTGGGAGAGACCTGGAAGGCTTCCAGCTGTAGCATCTACTCTGTTTACAAAGGGCTTTTAAATCACTTGGTTCTTGAACAGTATTTACACCACGTTTTTTCAATGACTCATTGTTATGCACAGCAAGGTCTGATGCTATCAACTACACCTCTCAATGTCAGACTACTTCACACTGCAGATATGTTCTTGTACACAGCGTTAAAGGTTTCCATGTGTCTGCATCAATCTCAGTAGTGCTGTGTCTTTGTGTGCCATCTCAATGGTTTGGCTCCCTCATACATCTGCAGCATGCATTGAATGAGTGAAAGTGAATAAGAAAATTCTTTATAGATAAATTATTTAAAAAATGGTAAGATTTCCTGCCTATGGCTTAGACGCACTTACAATGAGGGCCTGCTGCTACGGTGCTGTGAGCATTAGAAACAAAATGCCACCAAGTGGATTATCAATGTGTTTCATCAAGGCAAACTCCTGAAGGGAAATTATATAATAAAAAGGGATTGACCCCGTAGTATGGTCTATTAGTATTAGAAATGATTTGATGATATACTGTATGGTTATTTTATAAGAGGTACTAAGGCTGTGCTTGAATAAAGAAAATCAAATTCTACGAGTACTTTTTTCGACTAATGGATAAGTACATTTATTCGACGAATCTGTAGAACTGAGTTTCTCATCAGATAATCACGCAAATGCGGGACTTAAAGACTTGTGTTTACCAGAGACGTGCTCCTTTCTTGACAACATGTTATTCAGCACGAGAAAAAGTGTTTTAAAGAATAATAATCAACTTTATTTATATAGCACCTTTCATGCTTGACGCAGCCCAAAGTGCTTTACAGAGTATGACAAGAAAGTACTAATCAACTAAATAAATCGAAGTTGACTAAGACCAAAATGACACGCCCTTAAAAAAATCCATGCCACAATCACATGCAGTCTGTAGAGGGTTGTTTACTTACAGAGTGCCCCAAAACAGCATGAGCCATCTCATGTCCCAGGACAACGGTGAGCTGGTGAACGTCAGCCACAGTCTCCAGCATCCCCGTAAACATGAACACTTTCCCGTCCTACATAAAGGAAAGAACAAATTCTCTACAGATGTACAAAGAACGTACCAATGACCTTAATGGAGGTTGGTAATGATAATATGACACAAAGACATAGAAATGTGTAATTCCACAGCTGTCTCTCTCTTACTGACCGGGAGGACGAAGGCGTTGACGTTATGACTCTTCACCACATGGACACTCCAGGAGACTTCAGACACTTCAGGGATGTCCTTGTTTCTTTCTGCCAGATGCTGCACCAGCCGCTCCACCACCTGGTGACGGGGGTCAGTGACAGGAACCAACAGCTCTGCAAACTCCTCCATGTACTAAAGCACGCACGGAAACACACACAACACACACACACACATACACACACACAGAACTTTTAGCAAGCGAGCAGAGAAATTGAAACATGTAGCTAAAAGTAACAGCTAGATGGTTGTAATAGCTAAAAGCAATTATTAAAGCTTATAATTACTAAAAGTATGATTAACATATTTGCTAAAATAGTTAAATAGTTGAAACTTCCATATTTTTAACATTGGAAGCAATTTATTATTTTTAAGATTTTTGGGCAAGTTTAGCCTTTATTGGAGAGTGACCTGGCCCTCAGTTCATGGGGAACCAGCTCTAACCTGTGAGCTATACAGAGGCCCACAAAGACAGTATAATTGAATAAAACAGTAATGTATAATGATTAATATGACAGGTGAAGCTGACCGGTAGAGGTGATGAAGGGGTACTTGAGCTCATTTGAAAGGGCTGTGGGGGTTTGTTTGACAGTAAAGGTTGGGACATAATCACCATGCTAATCACACATATGTTATCCCCTCCCTCATTCTCTCACCGCCTCTGAAGTCAGAGCTGCCAGCTCCATGTACTTCTCTCGGCTGAACACCAGGAGGCGGGTCCGACCCGTCACCGGGGACTCGTCCAGGTGGGTAAGGAGAAGGAGGGCTAAAATCACCATAGCAACGCCTGCTCCAGATATCAGATGCCAGCGGCGATGACGAACCCATTCGCGCATGAGCTGCCGGCGGTTTGGTGGTAGAGCCACCCACCACTTCCTGATACTCCTACGCAGAAGAGGTGAACACTGTTTATGTAGCTGACACAGTCTTCAAAATCATATACTGCCCCAAAGTGGTAAACAATTAAACTAAAAGGATCATTTTAGGTCCTGTCATTTCTGAAGAATTTACATTTTTGGAATTAAGCAGATAAGAAACACTGATATCTCAAAGTAGCTTCAAAACATGCATAATATATGTGAATCATTTTGTGTGCCTTTCCAGAGGAAGCCGTAAAATATTTAAGTAGACAAGTAGGCCAGGACTTTTTGGAATAGTTACTAAACAAAGCAACTCTCTGTATTGCAGGGAGTTCCGTGATGGGGGGCTAAAAATGTGTCCAAATTCAGATCTCTGACCCAAAATAAAACCAAATAAATGAATGATGCTTTGCTGATAGTGTTTTTTTATGTGTGCCAAATGAAACTATTATAGTCAGGCCACTTCAGTGTTGATTAGAGAAGAAGAAGGCACTCTTTTTTCAGGCAATTTTTCCAAAACCCTCTTTCCATTCCAGACCAAATTCCATAACTAGTCACTGCAATATTTGCTGTTTAGTTGTTACTTGTTACAACATGGACCGTACAGATCCTCCCAATCTGCAAGTTGTAGCGCGTTTCTGTGGTCTGCTGAAAACTGTATGTGCTGTATGCCTAATACATGTGCCTTCTATTCCTGTTTCAAATGCCCCTGACTATGTAACCCTTTGCATCTTATGGAAGCGACCAAGTGTCCAAAATAATACTGCAAGAAAAAAAGATAGCCAAACAATAATGACATGCCATCAGTAAACATGAATGACTCCAAGTATTAGTTTGAAAGCAGTAAAGGTAAAGTAAACAAATGTAACTTATTCAAGTAAAAAACAACACATTAAAACCAGGGGGGTATAGAAAGTAATAATAATAATACATTTAATTTATATAGCGCTTCTCATCTGCCAAGACAAATCTCGAAGCACTTTGTAACATTGCAAAAGACTAAAAAGTCCAAACATGTGCACAACGCATTCTAGAGTAATTGATTTGTTATTTAAATAATCTATTGATACAAACTGTTCATTATACATAAACACATTATACATTACATATAATAAAACTAGAGTGTGCCTCAGAGCAATGAACACGTCTTAATTTAAATGTATATAACCAGCTACAGAGTGTCTCCTACCTGCCCAGGATTACAGCTGTGATCTTCTGTAGAGGTTTGAGCAGCAGCCACAGCAGAGGAGCAGGCAGGGCCCTCACAGGGGCAGAGGTGTGGAAGTGGGGTCCTGAGGGCAGGGGTGAGGTGGGTTTGGGAGTAATCTGGAAACACGCTCTCCCCCCATTGCTACAGAGTAAGAGATGCGGTGCTGTCTGAGGGGATCTGAGGTGAACAGAGTTTGTTGTTCTATAACAGCTGATCTGAGAAGGGAAGGGTGCCTTCTTCACATGAAGTCCAGCTTGTTTGTAGTTTCTTGTCAGATGTGCAGACAGAGAACAGAAACGACTGCTCCTTAAGATATTAACATAAAGTAAAACCATCGTCCTTACTGGTAAATAAACACTCCACGTATAAGCAAACAGCAGCCAGGTCTTTTGAAACTACGGATGATGCCGACACCTATTGTCTGAGAGGGCTGGACTTCCTCATCTTGATGTAGAAATGTCTTTCGTAGGACGTTCACGTTACTTTTTGATTTTATTTTACTTAGCTTCTTTAATATCATATCGAACAACTGTTCCAAGCTGTCAATGTCATTGATACCGATGGACGCTACCGACAAGTCACCTTGTACCCGCTAACCGACAGCCTTATGCTTATTTATTTCCATCTATACTAACAGTATGTTTAATTATAAAATGTTCCATGTCAAGTTTAAACATTTAAGACTCCATGCGACGCGAAAACCTCAGTATACTGGACGTTAACTTTGGTTGTTTTGGCAGTTGACGCTCCTGCTTCCAAAATGATTCCCCCTAGAAACAAGTCCGCGAATAAAGGTTCCGGGCGCACAATACAAATCTATATCATGTGTATGAATTAGTGTTATTTCGTATGTATTTTATTTTTTTATTTTCTATGTGTTGATTAGAGAAGAAGAAGACTCTTCTTTATTTATCATTGCAATGCCTCAGATGTATTTCACATAGTAAACAAGTCTCTCCACTCGGGAGTATTTCCACAGGCCCTGAAAACTGCAGTAATTAAACCAGTCTTAAAAAAGCATAATCTAGACGCATCCGTAATGAATAATTATAGGCCAATATCAAACCTCCCATTTTTATGCAAAAATAATTGGAAAAGTTATTTTTCAACAGCTGAGTCATTTCATGCTTTTAAATAATCAATCAATCAATCAATGTTTATTTATAGCCCAATATCACAAATGTTACATTTGTCTCAGTGGACTTCACAGTTTGTACAGAATATCAGTATGACAATACGACACCCTCTGTCCTTAGACCCTCACATCGTACAAGGAGAAACTTCCAAAAAAGGAAAAACGCACAGTTTAAAGGGGAACATGGGAGAAACCTCAGGGAGAGCAACAGAAGAGGGATCCCTCTCCCAGGACGGACAGACGTGCAATAGATGCCATGTGTAAATCGAAAAGAGAATACATTTATAACATAGTTAGACCAAATGTTTGGAAATGTATGTGTCTATAATAATAAGATGAATCCACGAAGATGTCAACAATCCATTCCTATGGGAGCCATCAGGGAAGTAGTATGATGAAAGTCAGGCAGGACCACAGTGACAGGTTCAGCCACGACTCGAAATCCAGGACTCAGATCAGGACTCAGGACTCAAAAATAACGGTTTTGATGTGTTCCAGTCAGGCTTTCCTCCACACCACATCACTGAGACTGCTCTGGTTAAAGTCTTCAATGACATCCACCTAAACAGAGATAGTGGCTGAATCTCAGTGTTAGTATTATTAGATTTCAGAGCTGCATTTGATACTGTTGACCACAACATATTGTTAGATCGACTAGAAAACTGGGTGGGACTTTCGGCAACCGTTCTAAATTGGTTTGAATCCTACTTAAAGGACAGAAAAAACGTTGTCTCTATACGCGACTACACATCAGCGTTGACAAATATGACATGCAGGGTTCCTCAAGGCTCCATTTTAGGACCTCTGCTTTTTAATATCTATATGCTACCACTGGCTCAAATAATGAAAAAAACGACCCAAGTTATCATAGCTATGCAGATGACACCCAAATGTATATATCAATTTCACCAGGAGACTATTCTCCGATTACATACTGAGTAAGTGCATTGAGCACATCAATGACTGGATGAGTAGGAACTTTCTCCAATTGAACAAAAAGAAAACTGAGATTATTGTTTTTNGCAAAACTATGAACCATCCAGGAGTCTCAGGTCCTCTGGGACGGGTCTGCTCTCTGTTCCAAGAGTAAGAACTAAACATGGAGAAGCAGCGTTTAGCTATTATGCCCCGACTATCTGGAACAAACTCCCTGAATCCTGCAGGTCCGCTGCAACTCTTAATACTTTTAAATCCAGACTTAAAACCTATCTTTTTGCCGCTGCATTTGAGTGAGCTGTTTATATCCACACTACAGTATGGCTTTTATTCATCTATTCTATACCTGTTGTGTTTATTTTTATTATCTTTGCTTTTTAATGCCTGTTTTTAAATGCCATTGTATAATGTGTTTCTGCTGTATTTATTCTTAAATGTATTTTATTTGAATTTGTAAAGTACTTGGAATTTCCGTGGTTCTATAAACTTGGCTTGCCTATATCCAGCCTACCCATTTATTTTAAAAATATTTCCTTTCGGCAGGTGTTGTAATGTTTTCAAACTGTAAAAGTAGTCTACTGTAAGAGAAACATTTATAAGTTCCCGCTTTTAAGACTATATAGTTTTTATTTTTTAGCTATGTTTTGCAGATAATACAGGAACAAGTGACAAGACAACCAAATGTGAAAATAGATTTTATTTTCCCGTTTAAAAAGGAACCTGCAGAACTGAGAATGTGAAATGATTTTCATTCAATAACCCAATCTCCTCTCTTTCTACTTCTCTCTATTTAGTTTTGACTAAATTACTTCACTAAAAACATAAAATAGTTAGAAAAACTAAATGATAATACTGATACAAAACCTTATCATATTTACATACATGTTTATACTTTGTTTAATACTGTATTACATACAAGTACAGTCAGATTATGATATGTTGTCCCTCACAGTAAATAGTCATGTTCAGATGACAGCACAGAGCCCAGATGCAACACTGTGCTGCTATTCATCTCTGAGGATGTGTCTGTGGTCTGAACACTGCTGTCTGAAGCTCTGCCAGACTCTGGATCAGAGCCTCTTCCTCCCTCAGGAGGTCTATCCTCACTGATCAGCTGATCAAAAGCAAAGTCATCCGAGTCCACTGGTCTGGATGAGATATTTAAAGTTTCCCCCTCTTCCTGGTCAGGCGGTTGCTGCTTGGAAATAAAGTCAGACTGGAAGAGGGCCTGGATCCGGGTGAGGAAGGGGTCTCCCTCCTCATCTGGCAGGGGCTCCAGGTACCTGGCCAGAGACGACAGCATCTGAGGGGAGGTGATGGATGGAAGGGGTCAAGTAAAATGACATAAGATACAATCAGAGAATAAAGCCATTAGCCACTAAGATGTGAGAAAAGCAGGTAGCCTGGACAAACCTTCTCCAGAAAGGTGAGAGTGGAGTCTTTCCGGAAACATCTGTCCATCTTCACACTCCTACCCAGAGTGGAAAAAAAACAGTTTATTTATTCCAATATTAAGCTTTAAGAAGTTTTGAAGAGTGTGTTCTAAATCACACAAACACAGGATCAGCATTACACAAACGCGTGTCAGGATAAACACAACTGTTTTGTTTCTCACTCACCATGGTGTTTGACTGTATTTATGGATGATCCACTGAGCTCTCCTCCATGTTTGTTCCCAGTCTGGAATGTCTTGTGATGACAGGAAGTCGAATCTGTAGGGCAGCTCTGGGGGAGGAACAGAGAGATATACTCAGCCAGAGGATAAACTGCGCCACTGTGTGCTGAAAATACTGACCTACATTGTCAGCTTGATTTCAAAGCCTCTTGATCTTAACTGTTTTGAAGTTCTGAATCATGTCTTCTTGTGTGTGTGTGTGTGTGTGTGTGTGTGTGTGTGTGTGTGTGTGTGTGTGTGTGTGTGTGTGTGTTGAACGTACTCTGTGGGCCTGAAGGCTCCTGACTCTCTTTCACCAACAAGCATGTAGTTTGGGAGTGGGGGGAGGGGTTGGCTGGGTCATATGGGCTCACGATCATCCCGATGAAGGGGGCACCGCCACGCGAGAAATAACTCTGTAACAATCAGGACAAAGGGAATCAGAGCACATGTTCACATGGGACCCGTTAACACCTGGCAATAACATGCCTCCTGAGTGATTTGATCACATGGAGTCAGTTCATTCCTGGCATAGAACGCATCTCGTGTGACCACTTCTGATTGGATCTCACTTAACTGCTCAAAATGCGAAAAGACATGTATTTCATTTATTTTGGCTAAGAACAATTGCAGTTTCTTTTATTCAGGGGAAGGCACATCCAAACAAAACAAAAGAATACAGACACTCTTTAATCCTTTGTGTGTTCCTAAACGTCTCCATGTGCTTTTTGAAATCTTTTGATAATTTAGATAGTGGATGATGCCAGCTTTGAGAGCCAAACAGAACTTAGACTGAGATACATTCAAGTTGTGATGCACAGGTCTGAGTGATCACAATATGTCTATGTAGTAGTTTACACATATATGTATCGCTCTCCACTTGTGATCCCATCATCATAGAAGTGTAATCAGGGTCAAACTCCATATTCTCTCATCCATTCTTTTTACCTGGAACTGGTCCTGTGTGGTGATGTCCCGTACTGAAGGGTTGGGGTGGAAGGTGGGATGTGAGTGGTACCAGCCCACCACACTGAAGCCCAGGTTGGACAGCACGTCACAGGCCTGAGTCTGAGACACCGGGTCCATCTCACACTGCAAACCTGTACTCACACTGTTACATGGCTCCGCTGCACGGATCTGCAAAGACACAGAATCCTCTATTACTAAAAACACTTCCAAATACTGAATAGTAATTCAAGATCTCACTTCTCATTGTTTTGCACTTTTATCACATTTTCCTACCTTTAATACTCTGTCTTCCTCATTGAAAATCCCACCTAGTAGGCCAATGACTTCCCCTCGAGACACGTGGGCATGCTGACAATCATGACACATTGGATTTTTGAAACATTAGAATACAATAAAGTATAATAAATAAAATACAGAATAACAAATAGAGTTGTTTCAGAATGTTAAATAACAAAACAATAAAGATTGTATAGGGCTACGTTCTTAAACAGTTAACAGTTCATGTTGCATGCAGCACACTGAAGAAACGTCAAGCTAAATAACATGTCATTGTGATACCCAATGGAAAAATACATTCAGCATGTGTGGTTGTGTGTATAGCATACCATGTCCATTATGAGAAGGGTTTCGGCACACACAATAACCTGGAATGGTTCCTGGGGGAGCAGCAAAGAAGGGCTTTAAATAATTACAAATCTATAGAGCATACACGTCACATAACAGATACATGCTGGCCACTTACCTGTACATCCTCTCCAAAGTACCTGCAGGGAATCAACTGGAAGGGATCAAAAGACCTAGAGAAAGGAAGGAAACCAATTATAGTTACAGAAATATAAATATATAATTACAAGCCTTTCAAACATTCAGCACATGGACTCATCGAGCTCACCCTTTGAATCTGGGGATCTTGCAGGGTTTGGGGTGCTTCTTCATCTCTTCTCTCCGCAGAGCGAGCTCCCCGGCACTGAGATGCTGTTAAAAAAAACACCAACACAGTTACAATGAAATACTAAAGCAAATTGGTTATCAATAATCTGCTGTACAACTGCAGTGTGTGTGTGTGTGTGTGTGTGTGTGTGTGTGTGTGTGTGTGTGTGTGTGTGTGTGTGTGTGTGTGTGTGTGTGTGTGTGTGTGTGTGTGTGCACGCGTGTCCAAACCTCATACGTCTGCCCCTCCAAATCCTTAGAGTCACACCAGTTTCCTAATACGTCCCGCACACGGCGCTTCCTGGTCCGCTAAAACGTGAAGCCCCCCAGCAATTAGCACAAAGTCCAACAAACTCATATTTTAGGTTCTTGAGGTTGGGTGCATTATGGGAGAATGTGGGTACCTACCATGCTCTGCAGCCTCTGGGCAATCTGGTAGGCCTCCAGCACATCTTTGCCCTCCTTATGCTTGGAGCGGTCCAACACCCTCGGGCGATTATACACCGCTTGCTCTGTGAGAGAAGAGGCACAGCTCCAAATGAAACAGAAGCAAGATTTGTTTTTGAATAAGAGAAGAATGGCGTCTCAGTGAGGTTACCGCAGTTGAAGTTGATAGCTCCGATGAGCTCCAGGTAGGTGTGTATTCTCCCGATGCAGTTTACATCTCCGCAGTTCTTCAGTCCAGGGCGGACCGACGTCTTGTTCAGGTACTTGGGCCTGATCTTTAACCTGGTGAACAAAACAATGATTAACATCTTATTCTCTACAGTTGGGAACAAATTCACACATTTCTATGCAGTTTTACCATTGATCCAGGATGTAGTTTCGAATCTTAAGATATCTTTCAGGGGTCTTGGATGCTCTTCCCTCAAAGAACTCGGGGATAGCTTGTTTCTCATCCTCGGTAATGGTGTCCATCTCCAACTCTACTTCCTGCTCAGGCACCTTAAGCTCTTCCTCTTCCTCTTCCTCGTACTCTTCATCGGTTGGACTCTGCTCGGTCTTATCAGCAGAATCTGGGAGGACAAACGAACACAGTGTTACTTCACAAGCAAAGAACTTGGTGATATCATGATGTGGTAGATCTACATAAAAACAGCAGGTTTTAAATCGTACCTGTTCCATCACCACAGGCCTCTTCCAGTTGATCCCACTTTGCTGAGTTTTTAGACTGGGAGCTCTGGCCCTTGATTTCATCAGTCATTTGCCCCAAGTCTGTCTGAACGTTTTCTGGCTGGAGATATTCTCTTTCATTGTCCTTCTCATCTATCCCAGTAACACTAGTCTTCTCTGAGGAAGAGGGGGAGTGTTGAGGACTTTGTGAGGACAGTGAGCGGGGGCTGGGCTGGTCCCTTGTCTCAGTCAGATGATTCTGCTCCTCTGAATCTGTCTGGATCTCAGAGCTCTGAGGCTGCTCTGGCTCACAGATCTCAGTTTTGATCACAACCTGCGGTTTAGCATCTCCGTCCTCACTCAGGTCATCAGTGATGTCCACCTCCTCATCCTCTTCATCAGAAAGCCTCTCTATGCGGACAGTGTTTGTAAGCATGGATGCATGACTGGAGGTGGGCTGAGGTGGTTGTAGAGGCGCTGAAGGACCAGCAGAGGGAGCTGCAGCTCTGGGTTCTGATTTAACCTGAAAAGAAATGCAGATGACGAAAGAGTTTGTTTATTCCTCATTCTTATTTACCAAGCCTTCCTGAGGAATGTGTTCTGCTTGTGAAATCAGTTAAATAATGAGGAAAACAAAGATATTATAAGTAGCATAAACCTACAATTAGGCGAGTATTAACTACCGTAATTTTCGGACTATAAGCCGCGCCTTTTTCCCTATTTTTCGACGCTGCGGCTTATATAACGGTGCGGCTAATCTATGGATTTTTACAGCTAACGGCCAACACCTTTAACTCTATGGGCTCTATGGCCGGTCCGCGGACCCCCACCTNCAGCCCCCACCCCCCCACACTCCCTCAAAAATGAACAGCGGTAGATAAAAAGA
>NW_011360232.1:45296-74220 GCF_000735185.1 Notothenia coriiceps | reverse complement strand
CAAACACACACACACACACACACACACACACACACACACACACCACTATGGCATGTTGCTACCCCGTAAGCTTGAGTATTATGTGTTCCTCCAGTTTTAGATCTGTCATCATGATCTCCGACCTACACCCAGTTTTATGATGCTGCTTTCGAATAAAACGTATTACTTACATCACTTGAGACTTCATTGCCAGAGGCTGTCACTCCTGTCTTGCCACTAATTGGATGACTCTGGAACAGTGACAATGTCAACGACACAAATGTCAATGTAATTCTTCTTGTCAGGTGTTTCTCCTCCTATGACGATATGAGCCTAAAGCGCAGGGTGACCTGTCCGCTCGTTCGCTCCAAGTCCTTTCACTTGTCCTCTACAGAAGGTAAGATTCCACACACACACACACACACACACACACACACACACACACACACACACACACACACACACACACACACACACACACACACTACTGAAGTCTTCCCTCAAACCTTTCCTCAGTTCTCCTATCTAGAGCTACATTCAGGTTTGACACTACAGTCATAGCTCATTGCAAAGATCACATTATCGCGGCTATAGACCTTTTTAAGATGTTGCATCAGACTGCTGCAGCTCTTTCCGCATAACTGTCCCCATTTAAATAGTATCCTTTCCTTTCTACTCCTTTTCTCTTTCAAACTCATCTGGTTTCCTCTCTCACATGTTGCCATGCTTAGTGGCCGATATCTCTGTTGCCAGTGCCTCGAGCGACACAAGCCCAACGGGAGAGGCTGGTGCCGGCAATAAAAAGAATACATTCTTTGACTCATGAAACCTCAAACTCCCCCTGCTGTTCATTATCCCTCGTGTGTGTGTGTGTGTGTGTGTGTGTGTGTGTGTGTGTGTGTGTGTGTGTGTGTGTGTGTGTGTGTGTGTGTGTGTGTGTGTGTGTGTGTGTGTGTGTGTGTGTGTGTGTCTGAGAGGCTGTCATTGCCAGCTTGTGCCCACATGCAGGCTTAAGAAATGTATAATAATAGAGCATGGTGCTTTGCTGGCTCATGGTAGACATTTGCAAGTAGTAACAGATAATGACATAACAGACTCTCACTGTGATTTTAGCTTTACCCTTGTTTTTAGTTTAAGAAAATACAATTAGCGATGATTAAAATTGATGTTTGCATCTTTAATTCAAACTACTTGCAAGGTCACTTCATGCTTATTACATGTATGTATTCCTGTTTGCCATTCCATCATTAACCTAGCCCCTCTCTCCCCTCCCCAGTAGGTCCCGATGACTTGTACATTGTAGAACCTCTAAGGTTTTCTCCAGAGAAAAAGGTACAGTGTATGTTCCACCTGCTGTTGGCTGTGACGCCCGTCGTTTTAATAACTTGAGTGCTGTGTGTTTTCTGGTGTCAGTCAGTCTGTACTATAAGTTTGCTGAAGCAGTGAGTGGCTTCTTCGCCAGTCACTGCTTTCTGATCTCAGTGGAAGAGCTCGGATAAGGGGGCACCTGAACAGTGTTATTATTGAGACCAAATACCTGTTAACCACTTCTTTGCGAACACCGTGGGCCTTTTCTCTGCTTTATGCAATGTAAAAAAACACTTCCCACTCAAAACATTTCAATGTGAATAATTTGCTGTGTACTTATATTACAAGATTCAAGGCTTTATTGTCATGTGCACATTGGCTACAGTGTAGATATGGCAATGACAAACTTCAGTCGCAGGCTCCTCCAGCAGTGCAACATAAATATATAGAACAAATCAAACGGATCAAATGGTGCAAGAGAACAGTACAGCTTTGGGATCATTTATAAATACATTGTTTAGATAAGAAGCTTTGATACTTGGTCCCTCCAAACCCTAGATTCAATCTTTCCCTATGGAACTTCCCCCCCATCTTTGTGTGACCGTAGTGTTCAGCACAGTAGTGGTTAATATGGCGTGTCAATATTTGATGTATCTGCTTTATTTAAATGTTTTTTCATAATGTCTTCCTCCTGTTTCATGTTTTCCCTTGCAGAAAAAGCGTTGCAAGTCAAAGTCTTTGGACAAGGTTGACATTCTGAAGCTGGCCGACCCCTGTGCTCCTCTCACAAACGGGACTCTGAACTGCAACGGCTTCCAACCTTGCCCCCCTTCCCCCCCTCCTCCACCACCACCACCACCCCCCCCTCCCTCCTCCTCCTCCTCCTCCTTCCCCTCCTTCCCTTCCACCACCTCCTTCTTCCTCTGCGGAGGAGGCGTCGTCACTGCCCACCTGCACCTCCTCAGAGACCAGCAGCTGCAGCTCGTCCACCCACTCTGAGGAGTCCTACACGAGCCGCCTCCCCCCCCCCTCCCCCATCCGCTCCTCCACAGACCTGTGCAATGGACACAGCCTGCCTTTCTCCCTCCAGCCGTCTCCCACCAAGTCCCGGCAGGACAAGCGCTCGATGAAGAGGAGGAAGTCCCGGCAGACGGAGCTGCAGTTCCCTGCCCTGCGTGGGGGGGGCGTGGGTTCTCTGCCCAGCCTGCAGCAGCTCATGAAGGGAAACAAGGAGATCAGTGTTGGACCATCGGGTTGACAGCAATCACCGGACATGTCTGAAAGCCCACACTTTAACACAACTTTCTACTCACAACACACACACACTATGTGGTGGCAGATCTATGAGGAGATGAGGTACTTACTGCATCCCAAAGAACCACATTTCCCATGAGCACCCAGGCGCACCGTGGAACTGAAATGGCTGTGGCAGCAGAAGCTCCACAACAACCAGTCCTTAACCACTCCTGTCAAAGAGCTGTTTACGGTTATGTGCCTTTATATCTGTTCTAGACATTTTAAAGCTAAAAATATTAAATGTAAAGAATTGTGAAAGCGGACGAGAGAGAAACTGCAGTGGGGAGGGAAACATTTAATCCAGTCAAATCCATTGAAGTGTGTTCAAGGTGTTTTCTCTTCTTGATAAGCACATTGTCCCATGACAGTTGAGCACCAGTAAGCTTTTATCCCCACAAAGTGAGGAGGCCTCAGCTCTACGTTCCTTCACCCCCGGGGGCATCAGGAAGTATTAGGCTTCTCTTTTGGATGAATTGTGTTGTCGTGACAGACGTGGGGAGCATAACAAACTACTTCTCTTCTTTCATTGCCATCATTTAATCCATTCTGTCTCTGTATTGCATCCTCACATGACTGCAGGTGTGTGTTCTGGGACCAGAGTGTTTCAGCTCTGCTCCTCTTCCTCTGTCTCCGTCAGTCTGTTCCAAACCAACCATCAGAGCTGAATGAAGAACATCACGTTACCTGTCTGAATGTGTTAGTCCTCTCAGTTTAGTGTCCTGTTTAACCTCAAATTACAAATACAATCCCAGCAGTCTGTAGGTCCTACTAGGCCACAAAGAGATGTTTCCTACTCAGTCAGTTTGGGCTGGGCCCGAAAAGCTTGCACATACTGTACACCCATTACAGAGAAATTGCAATAATACAGAAACATGTTGTGACTGTGAGGAATGTAAAGTGAAGAACAGGCTAGAGGTAGCCATGGTGTTCGATTTTCTTTTTCTTCGTATATAACTGAGCCATGCTCCTCTTTTATCGTTGCTGGTGTGGTTGGTTTGAATTATTCACATTACCAGTATGTAGACATGAATTAACTGTTTTCGAATACAATGTACTTTAGGAGCACATTGGGCTGCAGAGCTGAATGTTTACACACACACACACACACACACACACACACACACACACACACACACACACACACACACACACACACACTACTGGGAGTTCAGTTTTATTTATGTATTTATTTATTTAAATGACTACAGATGTTTTTAACCTAACTTGCATGTCTCCCGATCCTGCAGTGTCAAGTAAGTTGATCCTCGTGAGTATGTTACAGAAATATGACGGTGAAATGCCCTCAACAACCGCACTGACACATGGCCATGGTAGATGGCTAAACCACGGACAGTTTTCTTTTTCTTTTTTTTTACATTTTATCTTCGGCTCTGACATTATGGCCGCCACTTATTCTGTTTACCTCGGCCTGAATTATCAGATGGGATAGCAGTTACATGTCCTGCAGCAGATAACAGGATCCTTTTAGTATTGATTTACACAACTGCAGGCTTTTTAGGATCGTCACACTGCTGGTTTTGTATTTGCTAAGAGCTGCTGGGTAGATGGAAGTAGAGGAAGTGAGTGTAAATTATTCTTCTTTCTTCCGTGTGCTTTTTTTTAGCACCTTTGTTGGATCGCTTTCCAAACGATTTTAACTCGCCCCGTTTATGATTTCATGACTGACCTGCGCTAAGACTCAGATTTGAATAATGTGAGAAGGGGTATTCTTTTTTTTTTTAATAATAAAATATATTTTGTATTGTATGTATGCAGTATGTCTCTGACTGGCACTGTGTGGTTGGTCTTGTGAACATTATGACCGAGACAGAGATTTTTCATCTTACTCCATCAAAAGACACCATTACCTCTGCTTCTACAGCTCCTTTTGTCTTTACATATCTTTACCCACCAACGTCACCTCTGACCTCCATTGCACGACTTTCCGTAACTGTGAACAAAAGTTGAATATGCCTGCGTTTATTAACCACTCTAACATGTTCTCATTAGAAGCTAAAAGTGCTTATCACTCTCCACGCCTGCTTTCCCGACTAGCTAATTATTTTTATTGTGCATCTTCACTCTCATTGTACGCTCTAGTCTTTTAATCACTTGTCATTGCTCTTTGACTTCGGTTTTGCCCCACCTTGAATGATACTTGTGGTTTGTGAGGAGAAGATTATGAATCTATGAATAAAGGGAACGCAGCAAAGATGGTTAAATTAGGAACACTATAATTGTGATTCTGTTCCACAAACCAAGCAAATCATGAGGTTTTTTTTACCCTTTTTGAATCTGTATGATCTTACGTTTGTGTGTGTAAACCCGTATGCATGTGAGAATTATTTGTTGATCTCATGTATGTGTGTCTGTGCTGTGAGACTACTTTGAATTGACTTACCCCGAAACGCAGCGAGTAGGGAGAATGTCCTCGGAAAGAAGTTCTAGGAGCTCAGTGTGCACTTTGTATAACTCCTCATGCCTTTTTGTTTTTCTACCTTAAGCGTCAAGTGCTATCTTTTTTCTCTCTCTGATTACTCTGAAGAGCTGCAGAGTATTTTGGAGCAACAGTGAGTTACTACAAAACTGTAGTGCCATTAGAAACTGTGAATTTCTAAATAAAACCTTTTTTGTTGTCTTTCACTTTGTTGTTGGTTTTTATTATGGATGAAGAGAGACGCTCACTACCAAGTAATGTGGATGCTTTGAAACTGACAGTTGGAGAATAATTCACATGAATGTGCATGTGATATATCCGGCAAAACTTCACCTGCTTGGCTTATAAAAACAACACTTGGGCTTTTTTTTTTGTTAAGTGTTAAACAGCATATATGTTCGGGAATGATAAACAAGCTTTAAAAAGCTCTTGCTATGAATTAAAATCCAGCAGGGCAGTTTGGGTCTGTCTTTAAGCCATCATCATGCACTGTGCAGCTATATTACTTGATGGCAAAGATACATAATTGTACATAAACACTGTGATGAGGACATTTCTATTTTTGACCGAGATTCTTGATGACTTTCAAAAAGTTAATGTAACATTAGACAAAAGTAACTTTTTTGGTGACTTGTTTTTCAAAAGGGTTGATCTATTGACAAGAGATAAAGAAGAACAGGAGCACATTGTGCAATTAGATACTAGTCATTGTTAATCATTACGTGATTACTTTCAATAACATGTATATGTTTATAACATATGGCAATTTTTAAATGTATTAAACTTTTTCCTGATGGCTGTTGTATACACAAATACAACAGCATTCCACATGTCAGTTCTGTTTTGGTAAGGCTATTACATTTGACCAACTGTCAAATTCTGAAAATAAGAGCATTTTATTTTCATTGAATATGTTTTGAGAAAAGAGAAGAAATAATATTTGTGGAGCCCAAATGATTGTGGCAGTGTCAATTTGTTCAGTTTAAGAAGTACAATGTGTCATGTTAATAAAAGAGAATTCAAATTAGATTACATTTTTGTCACGAAAAGCAGTAGCCTACCTTGCTTAAAATGGTCATATAATCTTTATTCAGTAATTGACTTTATTTCAAAGTAATCAGACGCAGTCCTGACAATAGGATTAAACAGTGGATACGATACCTCCCACCACCAGGGGTCACTGTGAGCGGAGCTTAGCGCTGTCTTATTTCCGCTCTCTCCTCTCATGTTTACGTTTATCCACCAAGATGGAGGACGAGGTGGATGTTGACATCGAAGGAGACGAGTTTGATAGCAGTATAAGGTGAAAATATTTCCTATTTCTGTTTATTTAACATTCATGCAGTGTGTTAGTCTTGTGTGGTTTAGTGCGCACTAGTTACGGGGACGGCGGTTGTTTTCAGTCCTCAGTGAAGGCTATAGCTGCGGCTCTTGTGTGTCAGGTGGATGATATCTGTCCCTTCAGTCCGTGTTACTGTTGTCTCCTTGTGTTTGTGTTGCAGTGAACTGGGTGGAGGAGGTTTAGTCCAGGAGAAGTTCATACAGTCTGCGTGGAAGAGCAGCGCAGGGATACTGGTATGAGTTCGCGGAGCTAACAGCTAGTCCTTCAGCTCTTGTGTGATGCTTGTTGTGTTGACTGTGTGTGTGTCTCTGTCTCTGTGTTGTGCAGCCATGGGAGCTGGACAACTCCATCAGCGCAGAGAACAGGGAGGTGATAGAGAGGATGCTGCTGGAGGAACAGTATCCTTTCTCTGGCCTCAAATTCATTTCATAACACTGGGAGATCTCATAACACTGGGAGGGATGTTGTCATAATGGCTGCATAATGAACAGTCTTAAGTGGCTATACTGCAGATATGAGAGTTGCCAATCAGCAATGGTAGGGGTTCATGCTAGTGCAAAGGACAGGCCATGGATTTTCAAAAAGAAAGGCAGTGGTCACAAGCAGGAGGGGGTATTACTGAGTTACTAAATTCAAATATCAATCATATTTTTCCACAATCACAGACTCCCCCTTTATAATTGTCTTGACCAGATTATGAAGTTTCTTATTCCTTTCTGTTTAGATATTTTTTTATTTAATAAAACTCCTTCACAGATGCATCTAACTACCGAAATGTAAACATTTTCAATTACAAAGATTAATGATGAATCATTTTTAGAGCGTTTTAAAGAAGTACATTTATTAAACAGTTTCATAGTCAAGTTTTTTTTAATTGATACATTGGGTGACATTAATGTGTTTTTCTGTTCCCCGTCGTTGTCACCTGTACTATTTGTATTATACATTTTGAATATATTGGTCCTGAACCAAACATTTAGATACTACCTGACAGGTGAGGGGACTCCTAACCAGATTTGGGAAGGTGATGTTAACCACAATGCCGAAGTGAAGAAGTAAGTAAACCCTTTCTCCAGCATTCACATGAGATTACACCTCGTGGATTAAATCACACTTTCTCCTGTCTAATGTTCAGGTCTCCAGCTAAGACATCGTCCTCAGGCTCCTCTTCTCGTTGGTCCAAAGAGGAGAAAGACCTGTTTGAGGAAGGACTGGTAAGCTTACCTGTTAATAAATTGTTGTAAAGGTTAATGGGCATGTAACGTATTACATTTAGTGTATTTTTAAAGATACTAGGTTGCTAAGGTGTGTTTTTCACCAAATACCAATCAACTATGTGCAATATGTGCTATATGCGCAATATATACATTATTATATACATATGCCATTAATAACTGTGTAATATATACCTGGCTGCTAAATCCTAAGAACTGTTACAGGATTTGTATTTTGAAAAGTATTTTTTTTTACTTTTATTTTTTTATTATATTTTTTGTTATATCATAACTTAGTACTTTTTAAAAAAAATATGTAACATTAAGCTGTCTGTGGCACTTTCCTGCTGTAACGATGCACATTTCCCCTCTCTGGGACTAATAAAGGTATTCTGATTTTGATTTTCTGCAGACTCAGTTTGGTAGGAGGTGGACTAAGATTTCCAAGTTGGTTGGAAGTCGTTCCATTCTTCAGGTCAAGAGTTATGCCAGACAGTATTTCAAACACAAGGTGAGATTTCGCTTTCTGCTACCTCCGCAACACTCAGCACACTCAGCAGCACACTCAGCAGCAGACTCACACATTTCAGTTACCGTAATTTTCGGACTATAAGGCGCACCTGAATATAAACCGCAGCAGCGGCATACCACTCGGTTCCACTTTTACTTTTGCGCGCTAATGTCGATTGCCGGTTGTGGAAATTAGATACCGCGAGATACCGGCCAGGGCGCCCTGAGGGTGAAATGGCGGCCGCCCGAGTCGTCCTTTTCTGACCTCCGGCCTTTCTCNGGTGCATACATACGGGATCATCACCCGCACCAACTCATCCGACCACATCACCCCCATTCTCACTCAGCTACACTGGCTTCCTGTACGCTACCGTGTCAATACGGTAGCGTACAGGAAGCCAGTGTAGCTGAGTGAGAATGGGGGTGATGTGGTCGGATGAGTTGGTGCGGGTGATGATCCCGTATGTATGCACCATGACATCAAGTCAAATTCCTCGTCAACCTACCTGGTAATAAACCGGTTTCTGATTCTGATAAACAAATGAAATCCTAATTTCCAGGGATTTATTCTCTCGTATAAAACCCTTAAAATATCAAAACACATATAGTAAACTTAATGCTGTGTCATGTTAACAAATAAGCTTAGATTTGAACTTCGCATGTCTATTTCCTGACCCCTGTAAGCAGTGTGCAGTAGAACAGACAAAGGTTTCATTTACCTCTCTCTGAAGCTGGCTCACTGTGTCGGTGAGGTTGAGCATCAGTTTGCTGACGTTCTCCAGCTGGCTGTGCAGGATCTGGATTGAGTCTGTCTGCCTCTGGTCCTGTCCAATTAAAAAGTTACTCATTTGTCAGCCAATGTCAATAATCAAACAAACACAACTGTGAATGCTTTTCTTGTAAACAGACCTGCTCCTCAGCGATGCGGGAGGTGTTCTGTAGTTTGATGATGGTCTTATTGAATGCTCTCTGCATCTCTTCCATCTGTTTACGGTATCTGAGAGGTACACAGATGCAGAAATGACAAACTTTGTGATACCTTTCGACAGTGCAAACATTATGAACTCATGGTATACAGCCCTGTCATATTCATTTTGAAGCAAACAACAGACTTAAGGGAAGCACCATCTTAATATAGCTTTATAATACTAAGGCTTATTGTGTGCAGGGGGTTACCTCTGGCTGAGCTCCTCCAGGTATCTGCTGGACAGACTCATGTTCATCTCCAGGGCTTTGATCCTGTTGTTCAGCCTCATGAAAACACTCTCCTTCTGGCTGGAGCCGTGCACCGCTCCCCCGTTCAACAACATGCCGTTCCCGGTCATTGCTCCACCGTTATAATCTCCTCCGTTCTGCAGCTCTGCATAGAAGTCTGTAGCTGTGCGATGGACATTGCCGTTCCCATTGGTGCTCAACAGGAAGTCGTCCACTGAGTCCTCCACACGATCTCCAGCGTGAGTGAGAGAGTCCCCCTGCTCCCCGTTAGTCTGTGAGGCCTGGACATTTTGTCTCGTGGAGTCCCCACTGTCTGCGCCTGGCTTTACAGTCTCTGTGTCTGTGGATGGGAGAGCTGTGGGGAGTTCAGCGCGGGCGGGGATCAGGTCTTCAGGCCTCGACGCAGTGGGAAGCAACTGAACGGGCTGCTCCTTGGCGGGGGGAACCACAGCACCAGGAGAGGCCGTCTCAGAGGCTCCAGGCTGTGGGGGGGGGCTGAAAGTTAAGGTGGGGGTGGCACCGGAGGGATGTTGCGTCTCCGGGATGGAGACAGCAGGGAGGGATGGAGTAGGGACGGGGTCGAGAGCCGCGTCTTTAATGGGAGGGGGCAGCTTCTCCTCGTGGCTGGGGGTGGGCGATGTCAGGGAACTGTGGATGTCTGAGAAACTGTGTGGGGGGATAGTGGCGGTCCTGCTAGGCTCCAGGAGGATGGTAACCTCTGGAGTTTGTGTGTCAGTGTTTGGATGTGTGGTGGGCACCTCACCCGAGGCTTTCCCTTCATGTTGGGCCTTAACGGGAAGCTCGGGCTCTGGGGCCTTTTCTGTGAGGGGAGGAGCTTCTTTAAGGGGGGTGGGGACAGGGATAAGTGGAGGTGGGTGAATGAGGGAAGGGGGGTTTACATCAGTCTGTGTTTGTGAGCTCAGCTGCTTTCGCTTTACGCTGCGTTGCCTCTCCTTGGCCAGCCGGGCGGAGCACCAGCGGTGGAGCAGCTCCGGCAGGGTGGCCATGCAGGACAGAGACAGGGAGGAGAAGGAGGAGAAGGGACAGTAAGTCTGGTTGTCCCACTGGTTCCTGTCCGCCTCCTTCCTCGATGACTCCTCTGTCTTGTCTTCCTCCTCGTCTGCCTCATCCTCCATCAGGGTGACAGTGGACTGTCTGGGCTCTTCGTCCTCGTCCTCCTCCTCCTCGACAAAAGTGACAATCTGTCTGTCCTCCTGGGAGTCGGTAGATGAGGGGGAAGGCGTGGAAGAGTCATTGGAGACATCACAGTCCTCCTGGGCTGCAGGGGGATCTGGCTCTGCAGGCTGCGGTCTGGAAGAGGTACAGATACTGATTTAGAAGCATTTAATCAGAGCTTGGTTTTCCTGGAGGATAGTAAAAGGAAAAGTGAATCAAAACAACACTATATGTTGTCATCTTATTTTAACTCATCCTTCTGTGAGCTATAAATCATTTTGTATTCATTAAGGTGGTCTTACACTCCAGGGTCCAGAGGTGTTTCAGCTGGTTTAGGTGCAACTTCTGTGCTCTCCTTTTTTTCCTCCACGGTTGTATTAACTGCATTGAGAAAAACACAACAATCAAACAGTCGGTCACTGTCGCAGAGTTCACAGGAAGATATCACTTTTAGTGCAGTGGCAAGTTTCTCCCAAGTCCTAGTTGCCTGCAGGAGGCAGAGTGGGGAACAGAGACCCTTTTCGCTCCACAGAAGGGCTGACGAGCCCATGTTTGGGAAAGCCAGAAATAATGTGAACCAGTTCAGTCCAGTTAGAACCGACTTCTCCCTCCCTCTCTCTCTTCCCTGCTTACTCTGCGGGTGTAAATGCTAAATCAACCCTAGAAATGCAAAGACACTTTTTGCTAAAAAAAATAAAGAAAGGTTGACTTAGTGAA
This sequence comes from Notothenia coriiceps, assembly GCF_000735185.1. NCBI lineage: Eukaryota > Metazoa > Chordata > Actinopteri > Perciformes > Nototheniidae > Notothenia > Notothenia coriiceps. The sequence goes on along the minus strand of NW_011360232.1, from coordinate 63,026 downwards.
CTTACGCCTAAAATGTCATAATTACATTGTGTCAAATTGAATTTTATAAAGTAGACTTAATTTGTGCGGCAGCTCAAAGTAAAAATAAATCTACATCCAGACTACAAGTGGTCAGTTGGTCTTTGCAAAAGATACTTGTTTCATTACAGGAGAGAAACACAAATCAGAAAAACTGAAACTGTTCAAGAGCAGAAACTAAATATAAACATTATGTGAAATCTGTGTGTAAAGCAGAGTTTTCCCTTTAACTCCATGCATCAGGGGAACAGCTGTGTAAGAGAGTGATTTTGATGTAACTCTCTGTGGCATGAACAGGACAAGGAGCAGGCTGTGGCGTCATAGGCCCCCCTCAGTCTGAATTCATCTACGCTCCACTGCCAAAAGGTAAGACACAGAGAGCCAAAGTTCTGCTGAAACGCTGCAGGAGACCTCCAGCCGACAGTCAAATAAACATCTGACTCTCAGCTCGCATACACATGGACATTCAAGGCTATGCATATGCTCACACTGGAGAAGGAAAGAAAATGACCTAGTTTGAGCAGCAGTTGATTTAAACAATATGTGAGCAGACATGTGGCAAGCTGGCAGTTAGAGGGAAAGAAAAAGGAACAGCTGAAAAAGGATAATATGAGCAGGATGAGTGGCGCACAATAAGAACAGAAGAGGTGGTTTATATGGAATGCGTTAAAAAAAATAATCATAGTACCGGTACTTCTAAAAAGGTCTTTGAATAACAGCGTTTCCACTAACTAGCGTTGTGCAATATTCTCAGTATTTATTTAAATGCGTTTCTTCTCCTTTGTTTCTAAATACTTTATGGAGCTGTTATTAGCGTTCCTTTCGATAAACTATTTCTTGGGAGAAACAGAAGAAAATTGACAATGTTTTCATCAGGTTTTCTTTTGGTTTCATTTTCTTCGTATCAATTAATTAACTTTCCTCCTCAGGCAAGACTATGAACTGTTCGTCATATTCGTTCCTGATGTTTCCAATCAGGTTTGCACAAAAACAAAATATGAATAAAGACTAAATGAATGCGAACACCTTTCCTACTAACTATTAATCAGAAGTGAGTGAATTATCCAATAGGGCTCCAAAAGACTAGTTTGTGATTGAATTGAAAACTAGTTTGGCGACTCGTGCCGAACAACCTTTTCTGAGAAAGGGAAACCATCAGCGGTTTTAAATGGATAAACCAGTTTTACTTTACATCGACTGTCAGGAGGTGTGGTTGTTCAAACAGAATAAAACAAATGCATGTCAGGGCATTCTATTAAAAAGAGAATATGTGCAGAGGCTGGGTTAATACTAGAGATGTCCCGATCCGATCACGTGATCGGGGCCGATCCTGTGATTTTCAAAAGATCGGAAAAAAAAAAATCGGGGATCGGATTTCTTTTTTCTTTTTTTTTTATAAATACNCTCGAGCACATCTGCATGAAAGCATCAACAGACTACAGAAACTGATGTTATCTTACTGACAAAGCCCTAAAGAGAGTCATCACACATTTGGGCTTGACACTTCATGAGTTATTCGTTTAGGCAGGTTGCAGCTTTTAGAAATCCGGGGCAATAAAATAAAATAAGATTTGGAAATGAACAAAATACTGTACAAACACTTTCTATGCATGTTGATACATACTGGGCAGAAGGACAACAGTGTACAGCTTTTAGGTTATAAATCATACCAGGTTTAGTACGGAGGCCAACAGGTGCAAACACACGAGAGAATTTCCTTGGGGAGAAACACGCTACAGCTTCAGAAACTATGTAAATATATTACTAGAGATGTCCCGATCCGATCACGTGATCGGGGATCGGAGCCGATCATGTGATTTTCAAAAGATCGGAATCGGGAGGAAAAAAAATCGGGGATCGGATTTTTTTTATTTTTTATAAATACTTTTTTTAAATTTTGTATTCAATGTTACAAAACAAGTCTTAAAGTCATCCTGAGGCCTTAGTTTTGGTTTCAAATGACACAACATCATGTATGTGTTGCTTCTTTGGGGCTTGTTTTCATAGACCTGGTTGCTTATTTCTCTCAAATCTGGCAACAGAGTGGGCAGGGCGCAGTGTCTAATTGTAGCAGTAAGCTAACGAGTACTGATAAGCTTTATTTTGTTTTGATCCAATGCTGCACAACTGAACTGATCCAATGCTGCTGTGAAAGAAATAAGCTATATCCATGTTGGATAGAATATCCAATTTAAGTAAAAAAATAACCTTAAGGGACAACTTGAATGTTTTTTTGTTTTTTTCTCTTAATGCATTGCATAAAGATCGGATCGGGAAAAATCGGTATCGGCAAATTGTCAAAATCAAATGATCGGAATCGGATCGGGAGCAAAAAAAGGTGATCGGGACATCCCTAGTTAATACCGTAATAATGTTGGACCCTATTCTCTCTTAAACTATAATCAAGCCTGTTACTGCGTGTCAAGCAGCTTTGAAAACTATTCGTGTAAATAGCTTCCAGAACAGTTTCACTTTGCCCATAAGAGACCTTTAAATTCCATGGTTTGTTAGCTTTCAAATGTGTCAATCTTCCCTATAAAGTAAAGTTTGTGAATGCATATAGTTCTGTATTCCAAAACTATGACAATACGTCAAACTAGTGAAAGATGTTGTATGCAGCATGGGCAGAGCTATAGAGGGGGAAATCAGATAAGTCACAATTTACAGAAGAGAGTTGTGGACATGAAAGGTGAACAGGATGGAAAATAGGAACAGGAAGCTTTAAGTGTTTGAGGGATGAGTACCTCCTGCTACTGTTCCACCCTCCAGCTCCAGCTTGCCGCCCAGCACGTTCGCAGCAATGTTGTTTACCATGTTGAGGATGGCATCTATAGAAGGAAAAGAAAACAGTTCTTTTATAACGCATTAAGTTCCTACACAGAGATTTGGGGCCAAACATGAGCTTTTTTTAAACTTCTATAACATTATATCCCCTACATGACTTTCTTTCCAGATCTTTCTTCAGATTTTAAGGTTAGCCCCGAAGGTTTGTGTGTAAATACTGTGTGTGTAGGGGTTGAGCAGCACTCTTTTTGCTCAGGAGACAGAGGGGCACCAGTGTGTTTGCACAAGTATGTGTGGTTAAAAAACAAAAATAAAGAGGTCTTGTGGAATCTGCATAATGTTGTAACCAAAACCCCAGTCTGCATGTGTGACACCAACTAGGTTAAGAAAACCAAGGAAACACTGTGCAGGGAATCTATATCTAACTCCGCAAACACACTGGTGTTATGGACCAAGAATACTCACATGATGCAAAACAAATATACTTTCATAACTATTTTCCTTTACAGACAGTATCAGTTTCACCAGACTATTTCAGTTTTAAGATATGAAAGCTCAAAATGATACACTGCTGCCACCGTTACAGAATGAGGAGGATTTCTTGGCCTTGACAAAAATAAAACCAATAAAGCTAGAAAAATACCCTCCAGTCCTTTAAATTCCTGAGTAATGTGTTCCTTTTTTTAAGGTCTTATGTATCTTTGGAACAGTTTTAGGATGATAATGCAAATACTAAATACAGAACGAACCTAACCTCTAAATATGTTTGTACCAAATTGTTGCACTTAACTTGCTATAATAATAATAATAATAATAATAATAATAATAATAACAATAATAATAATAAATGTTATTTATAAGCGCACTTTTCATTGCGTAAAACAAAACTCAAAGTGCTACAAAATAAAAAAGGGTGAAACAAAAAAAAACAAAAAATTGCTATACAACTTTCTTAATAGAGCCATATATACATGTGTGTGTGTCTGTGTGTGTTTGTGTGTGTGTACATACTGGTTGCTGAGCCAAGCAGGTTTTTAGATGCCTTGTCCTCTGAAGGTTGGTAGCCAGGTGGATAGTCTGAAGAAAAGGAAATACTGCATGTTATATTCAGCAAAATACTTAACTTTACTCTTAAAAGTATATATATTGTTCAACACTAAATTAATATTATTGTGCTTTTATGGAATTCTAGGGTTCAACGAAGGGAACTCTGCTGCATAAGGCCGTTGATATTAATAGTTAACTCCAGCTTCAGTTACTTAGTGACTTAGTTAGAGAGCGGTAATGTAATTTGACTCTTCTCAGGGTCTTTTGTAGTGCAGTGCATTGTTCTGCCAGGTGAGGCAGCTTTAAAACGTTATTGTTCGTAGTCCATTCATCTATCAGTTAATAGAGTACATTTTCATGTGATGTTGAAAACGGGTCACCGGCATCTTACCAAAGTCTTCATCCAAATACTCCAGCCTCTCTGAGGGATACTGGGAATCTGCAATCTCTTCATACTCCTCCACCATGCTGGTACCAAACACCCTACACAAAACACCCGCACACACTGTGTTACACAAACAAGCCTACCTACAGAAAGAGGTTAAGGTTTACATTGTTAAAGAGCTGGCTAAAGCTTTCTGGGAGGGGCACATTTTCTAATAACATGTTGCTCGGATCAGATTCAAAGAAAGTGTCATCTCAACCCCAACAGCAGTGCCGTCAGAAGAAGCCCCGATGGCCCTGGTGGTCTGGGAGAGACGTACAGAGATACGTGCCATGTTTGTTTGTGAGATAGGCTGTATGTACTGGAAGGTTTGATCTTTGGAGTAAATCGTATACGAAAACAGGTAAAAACACATTGACCGGTGACATGAAGCATTCCAAACAACCACTGGAAGAGGGAGAGGGGATCAAAAGATCCACTACATTTCTTGTATAATCTCATATTGATCAATTTCATAATGAACAACATAGTCATTCTTCTTGATAAAAAAAAACATTGGGTACAGTACATCTTTCCCCAAGTGTAAAATCAAAGTCAAGTGACTCCATGATATGTCTATTGATACTTCTTCCCAAAATAAAGAAGTGAGTGGATGCAAGTACAAACTATTTATTGTTCCCATACAGTGTTTTTGTTTCTTTAGAACAAAGCACAGTATATTCTCACAATGTAAGCTGCAGCTGTACCCAAACTTCATAGATTGAAATGTTAAAGACCTTTGAATTTGAACTAAAGACCTTAACTATTTACTGTCTTACCTAATGAGACTGAGTGGACAGAAGTGCTCTGATCCAAAGTGGGAGAGGAGTTCAACCTGCAGGCAAAATGGATAAACTGTTGAATTCAAAGTATCATTCACAAGTAACAATGCCAATCATTTATGCGTGCCCACTCCATAAACCCATAACCCACCAAATATGTGACCATCAATACTAGAATTGCCAAGCGTTGACATTATATTATGTGCATGTTCTAATGCTTAATATCTATCACATGCATTAAAGATGACCCTCAGCCAAAGCTCACCCATTACAATGTACGACCATTACACGAGTGCATTATACAGCACAGCATAACCTCTGACAGATAGAGAAGAGTGCTAACCTTTATGTACTTGATGAACATCTGATGCGAGAGGAAGACAGGAGAAAGAAAGGTGAGAGAGATAAAACAAAGAGAAAGAAATCAGTAAAGACTGATTCACGCTCCAAGCAAGTCAAGCATTTCATCACAAAACACAGTGCTGGTTCACGCTCATTTCTTCATAACAGTCCACAGGCAAGGTGCTAGAAAGAGGTTTCTGACAAGCAGTAGGAAAGAAGCACGAGCGAGAGAGACGCTCAGGACAGAGGGTTAACATTAGACAGACACAAACGTGTTCAGCTGCTCAGATCAGTCGAGTTAGCAAAAAAGATAATCCTGAAACTTTCTAGAAATCTGTTTGAGTATGAACAGCACAATTATGTCATGATAGAGCAAGTGAATCACAGTAAGCACCCAAACATAAAACCCAAATCACATAAGGATAATCCTCAGAGCATTAATCAACTGTTTCAATGAAATTAAATATCAAGTGAGCAACATACATGTGAGGGGACAGACAGATCACAAAAGCACAGACACGTCACAGCAACATGTGTTTCGGAGTGAATTTGTGGATGGTAAAAAAAGTCTAAAAGTCTAGATTTTTAATTACCGTAATTTTCGGACTATAAGGCGCACCTGAATATAAGCCGCAGCAGCTAAATTGAATGATGTGTACATATATAAGCCGCACTGGACTATAAGCCGCAGGTGTTTTAATGTTTAATTACCATATGTAAGGGTTCGTGCACAGAGGGGATTGTCGGGAAAGAGATGGCTGTTTGAGGAAGCTCCCATTTATTAACATTTCAACAAACAAGTTGCATATTTGCATAACGTATTCAAGTGTTAGCATTTAGTGCAATAGTAGCTACAGAACATGTACTGTGCTGTGTAAACTGTACTGTATCACATAGCGTTTCAGACACACAAACTTTTCAACTTTCAAACTTAAACAGTGCGCTCCCAGCGCACGTACCGGCAGGGATCTACAGCAGTGGTTTTCAACCAGTGGTACGGGGACAAACTGTCTCGCTCTCGTAATGTCTGTCTGTCTTGCTCTCGTTCTGTCTCTCGCACCACTCTCGGTTCCACTTTTACTTTTGCGCGCTACCTGTCTCACTCTTTTCCGGCCTCCAGCTTTTCCTGCTGGAGCCCGCCGCTTAAAGGTGGGGGCGGCGGACCGGCCATAGAGCCCATAGAGTTAAAGGTGGTGGACTGTAACCTGTAAAATACCCCTAGTGGCCGTTAGCTGTAAAAATCCATAGATTAGCCGCACCGTTATATAAGCCGCAGCGTCGAAAAATGGGAAAAAAGGCGCGGCTTATAGTCCGAAAATTACGGTAATCTTAATGAAAACAACTGTTAATAACTTAAGCAAACAACTGTAATCCTTTCACGTCACACACTGATGATTCAATATGAAGACGTGGACCAACTCGGCCCGATGAGTTGTGACACCCAAATCTCAAATATAATTAAACCAAATAGTAATGTGTATCTGCCCAATCCGCCCTTTAGTTCTTACACGTGACACTCTGTCATGGACACACCCCCTCAGTCATGCACACAGTCCCATGTCTTCATACAATAGAGGGAGAGGTTGACAGCAGTGCTTACGGCATGGCTAACTTACCATGGAGTCATAAGAGGGTCCCCTGAGCTCAACAAACATGTGTATTCATTAAATAGGACCGTCATTTCACAACTGAGAATGAATGTATCCATTGTTACTGTTTCTCATATTTAGACGCACAAGTGGCATATTGTATCAGAAAGAAGAAAAAAGCATTACCTTCACATATTTAGCATAAAGCTGCTCATCTAGTGGGAAGCTCTGGACAATGCGCTCGTCACGGGCGTGAAAAGTACCTAGTTTTACCCACTTGTTGGTAGGATATCTGCAGACAGAACAGAAGGAAGGTAAGATGTGTGTGAGGGCTACAGGGTTATTCAATCACACATGTTCTCTCTAAGGCTGGGTGTAAAGACCACTGCATTTCATGTGACTCCATGTCACATGAAAATGGTGATGGTAAAACACAAACATAACCAACTCTACCAGCATTTAAGTTAAAGCTGATAATACAGGAGGAAGAAAAGGATTTGAACCGGTTCTGGTGTTTTTAAATATAACAACAAGTGACGCCTTTAATTAAACATTTTCTCCCACCCATCAAGATCAAAATATCCAACTAAAAAGTGTTTAGTGGCCAAGGGATTTATGCCATTACAAAAATACTGACATTCCAAAGGCTGTCGTGTAATTTAAATAATACATTATGGCTTGTTCATTAAACTAAATGCGTTAGAAGTGTCAGTCCATGTGAAGCAATGATTATGCCTCAGAAATGTTCTCAATATACCATTTTTAACCTACCCTTAATTTTCTATCTTGTAATTGTATTACGTACTCTTTATTATGTATCAATTGCATGTCTTTCCGTCCCAGGAGAGGGATTTATCCTCAGTTGCTCCTCCTGGGTTTAATGACAGAAGATGTTGCATGCTGTACATATTGCTAATACAATTTCATATTGTGAAATGCAAACCAAATTGACTTGAGTCACAGGTACTGACCAGCTGCTTCCTTCTACCTTTTCTTCAACAAACCCTGCCAATACATGCAACAATGTGACTGACTCAGCAAACAATTGGACTGGATGCCCTATCAATTTGAATATGACTTGATATTGTACTGAAGGAGTATACCTGTCACTGATGGAAACCAAAAAGTCTTTAGGTGTTGATGAGAAGAGCTCAAAGTTAGCAATGTCCAGCTGCTTGACTTGAATGGGCTCACAGAGCTCTATGACAAACCTGGAGAGAGGTAAATAGAAAATGTTAATTCTACAATAAAATGTGAATCTCGAATCAGGCTTTATTTATGTACCGGCGGGGTGTGTCGGTGTACTCACCAGATTTTGTTGCTGCATGGATTTAGCATGTAAAGGTCCATATTCTCCATGAGAATAGCTGAAGTGCTCTGAACATGAGACACAAGAACGAGAGTGATAACATTAGCATCAACCATTATCGCTAGTTGAATTCATTTAGTTAATATATAACAGCCAAACACAGTGAACATTGTTTCATGTAAACCTAAACTGCTGTGCCACGTTTTCATTCCTATCTCAAATGTAAAATTGCTGATAAAACATGACAGAAGGATGGTCAGTCTCTGGTAGCGGATGTGTTTGTGTGTAGGCTACAAACGAAAGAAAGATGCGTGTTCAACCTTGGCCTCGTTGTTTGACGAGAGTATCTTGGCACCACACTCCACAGAGGCATAGTTATTCTTGAAGTTTTTCTGGACCTTCTTCACTGGATGGGGGCTGCCGCTGCTCGAGGTATGGAGAGACTGACCTGGGCAGAGGGAGTGTTACATTAGTCACATTACGAACACTGACAGGAAGAAGTAGAGAGGTTACGCAACACCCATAAACACACGCTCTGCTGAACACTGCACATGGCGTGCACAGGCAGAACGAGAGAAGAGGAAGGGAGATGGAGAGATGGACAGGAATAGAACCGGGGGGTGGAAGCAAAAGAGAGATGATAAATGGAGATAAAACAATAGTTGCAAAAAGGAAAACGAAGCAGCTGACATGTAGATTATAGCAGAGTGAGTTTATCAGAATATTCCACGTCTTGAAGAAAGCCTCTAGCAGACACTTAATGGGTCGTTGCACTCAGTAGCTGCTGAGCGTCTGTGTCTAGAATGGGTGTTTGAATCATTTATGCACTCACTTTTCTCCTTCTCCACCTCCATGACTTGTTTCTTCCACTCGTCGAAGGTGGGGATGTCTTCTTTGCGGGGCACTGGGGGATCAGGCTCTCTGGCAACATTGCCCTGCCCTGCCTGAAACACACACACAGGCCTTTAATGACAGTTTAACTCCATCACCACAGTTATCTTGAGCACAGTACATTGTAAATGTATTTAAGTATTGCTTATTCTGACTAATGATGTATCCTGGCATCAGTGATCCACTACAAGGATTGCATGCTTTGACCAGTCACGAACCCACGCATGTTAGTCAGCTAGCCTCTGGCCGCTAAAGCATTGAGATGCACTGAGCTGTGAATAATATTTGGATGGATTATATAATATATAATACATCAAAAGCAAGTCTGATCCTAAAAATCCATCAACTTAGTTAAACACCTAAAAACATTTGGCAGGAGTCATTTACAACCAGTAACACATTACTCACTAGATCTTGATTCCAACAGCAATATAATGTTTAAATACCCCACAATAACCAAAATAGGTTAATCCCCCAGGATGCACTACACTGTTGTTATCCTTCAACCATAAAACAAGCAACAGAAAGCAAGTTGACTCAGCATTTTTAGTTTGAACCATTCACGAGCTGACCTTTTCTAAAACAGCTTTGCTTACTGAATATTTATAACTGTCATCGTTTTGCTTGAAGCTGGTGGACGAAGAACTGACTATGCAAAATGACAAACTGCATCCTTAGGCCTAGTGCCTTAACATTGAACAAGTGTGCAGAATAGTTTTATATTATATGACATTTGTCACCAGTTTAAGGTGTTTTAGTTAACAGGAAGAGAGATGCCCATGAAGCTGACAGCTGTGGTTTCTCACCACCTGTCTGTTTCTCTCTGATTAGGATCTATTAGTTACATTTTCCATGACGACACCTGACGCACTGCATCGTCTCTGCCCACGCCTACTGAAAAGATCCACAATCAAAACGGCACTGAGACTCGTAGGAACAGTAGAAATGCCTGCGTTCCTGAATATCGAGGTTATTCTGTTTATGATTAAAGCTCCAACTGGTTATCCCTGCACTGATCATTGTTGCATTTAGTTGTTCCTTAAAGCTTTGGATGTTGGCTGTTTCTCAGTTTACATTTATAATACATATAAATATATTTAGAAACCACACGCTGCCGACCTGTGGTTCATTGTGTTGAGAAGTGTTGCCCTCCTGGTCCAAATCAGTCAGCCCTTCCTCCAGGTCCTGCGCCTCCTGTTGCTGCTGTAGTTGTTGTTGTTGCTGGTCCACAGGGCCCGGAGTAGACTGGACCTCGGCTTCAGAACCAGAGCTTTGGCTGTGGTCCGGCTGCTGGTCCTCTAGGCCGGCCTCATCCACACTATATTACAGACACGGGGCCGATGAGGTGGAGGGAAGAGATGGAGGTGGAGGGAAGAGATGGAGGTGGAGGGAAGAGATGGAGGTGGAGGGAGGAGGAATAAGGAGAAGAAGAGTTGAGAACACAAGTTAGAACTCAGCAATGTTGGACACATCGATGCAAAACGTATTCAATGTATTTGACAGAATTGACAGGCCCTGGTTGTGCGCAGGCAAAACGATGGAAAAAGGAAATAATAAAAAAAAGCAGAAGTGGAGAGCAAGGCCAGCGGTCGACGGTTGCGCACAGCAGAGAGGTGGAGTTTGATTACCTGTCTCTGCGCTTTGATTGGCTTCCTGGTTAAAAACTCACCTTAAGAGAAGACTGCCAAAAGGGGAGTTTTCACAGGTTGCCAGTTCGGGGGGAATGACCCCGCACTGTGAATCAGAGTGCTCAGCAAAGACTAAGTTGTCTACTGGGAGTTCATCTCCTGCACTGGCAACCCACACAGCACTGAGGGAAAGAAAGGACATGGCGTTTACCACACCTCTTCACAATAGGGAGGGGAGAGAGGGGAAGATGGGGTGGGAGAGAGGAAGAGGATATAGGAGGACACAGAGTGTAGGGAGAGAGCAGAGAGAGAATTGGAAGGACAAAAAGGGATGGAGAGAACGGTGGAGGTGCCGTTGATGTGTCCTTTTTGAAATGTCCTGATGTTCTTTGGAGAGGAGTTGAATCTAAACTTTTCATCGGATGGACATAATGATCTTGAAGACTGATATCCAGCAGGGGATATCCAGAATTGTCTTGGCCAAAGTTCCATGTCAGTACAGGTGATTTTCCACAATGTCCACCAAAGTCCATTAGACACATTTTCACTGTGTCTGTTGAGCTCCTTGTAACTTCTCCACGCTTGTCACCAATTCCTTGAAGTGCCTTTCAAATGTCCAGGCTGTCAGACCAGCTCTCTTTTCTCTCCATTTGGGATCAGTTAATTGACAGTGGTAAAATAAATAACACAAACTAAATAAGATACAAACTGAAGAAACAGAACAAACCAACATACATATCAAAGCAAAGGTGCAATGGAAATAGTTGTACCTTCATCATACCAACATGTGGTTGAAACTGGCTTGAACCATCTTGAAAGCAACATATCTTTCTAGTTTTAGTTCTCCAATGTTACTCGTCTGTGGTTAAAGCCAACTTCTTATGCCAGAGAACAGTCTCTGCAATGAGGAAGTGAATCTGAGCTTACCCTGTGTGGGTCTGGCCGGCACTCTGTGAGGTAGGTGTGTGTTCAGCTTCATCTGGGATTGTGGCTGGGTGCGAGTCCAGGTTGGGTTGTGCAGCAGAGGGGTCACTGAGGGTCTCTGCTGGGGCCGGGACATCGGGAGACACTTGGCCCTGTGCTGGAACTGGTTCTGGGGTGGAGGACAGAGGGACTTCCTGTGCATTGTCCTGGGCGTCAGTCTGCTGCTCCACATCAGCCTGGGGGTCTGGGCGGGGTTCTGGCTCAAGAGCAACAAGTACAGTATCGGACTGTGGGTCCGACTTGGTCTCCTCCACATCAGCTTCCAGAGCATTCACAGTCTAGAGACAATGCAAAAAACATTTATGTTTAGAAGAAAATCAAAATCAACATCTTAAAAAAAGTTAGCAACAATTCTCTGTAAATCCTCAACATTCTTAGAATATATACAGCCGTTATTGATTCATGTATTGGGTCACAATTATGATATTTAAACTGGAAGATTGTGAGGCACAAAGTAGGGAAAGTGGACATTACTACAACCAACTTGTTCCTCCTTCCTATTACTGTGTGTAGTGGAATGAATAGGTTGTGAATACCCTGATCTCTATTTGTGTTTCTTTGATGCATGTTTTTTTAGGATTTGCACCAGATGTTTTTGAGACTCTTTAAGAACTGGTATATGGTGTTACCTGTTCTTGGTGTTCATTGTGTGATGATAGCGTCTCTAGAGCTGCTTTCTCTATCTCTAGTCCAATTTCATATGATGTATGTGTCGTCCATTCTTCCAACACCTAAGTAGAAGAGAAATAATAATCAAAAAACATTACACAAACAGGAACCTCCCTGGTTGACAAAGCAGTTAAAACATTTAAATATATAATTGGCTAAAAGTGGAGCCGGCCACAGGACAACCATTCAAACTCTGCACGACATTATCGATGGATTATTTTCATTATAAATATACATTTTCTGTGAAAATGTAAAATGCAAAAGAGGTGTTTGCATCTCAGGTTCTGAAAAAGCCTTTTGTTGAGGGACAAAGACCGTGTTACAGCACCAATGACAGACTGCCAGGCCTGTCCAACTGCCCTGGCTCGCCTGTTTGTTGCTGGACCTCTAACAATGACCCTCCTTCTTCTGTGCTCACACATGCCCAACAAAAACACACTCACTTCCACAAATTATCATTCATTCCAATACTCATGCAAATGACCAGACACACAAAGCTTTAAGGGCCCATTCTCAAGAGCTGAGGGTGTCCCATATTCAATTTAAAGCCAGTATCAGTCCACCTCAGGCAAATTCATCCAAGATCGCTTGACTATGGAGGAATGACGTCCACACTGAAGGTTGATTAGTCTTTAACATCAATCACCAACGTTGCAAAAAGGGCAAAAAGCAGGGAGTTGAGGAAGCTTTGAATACTCTGAACTTTAACCCCACAGAGCAAGTCAGGACCTATTTCACAACCTGACCTCTATGACTCATAAAGAGAAGCCTATGTTCTGGACAATGTTCAACTGGGCTACTTTCTAAGTTACTTTTTACCTTGAAAACACTCTAATCTTCATGTACTATACATGGTGTTCAGCCCTAAACAGTTACAATCATCCACAAGAGTATCAGTTGGAAGACAGAGAGATAATGCAAAAAGAGTGATATGTTGTGTTTCTTCTTCAGTCACACCCATTGGTGGCAGCAGAGAAGATTCCACAACACATTGAAAAAGAAATGAAAGAAAATATGTGACCTGCTCTATTGAAATCAGTCGGAAGTCGCAACGGCTCATTTAAAAATAAACGTGGATAGTGAGAGATGTTTTGTTTGATTATAAATAAACAAAGTGTCGGCTTTCAGAATATGAAACTTTTATTTCCAAAATCACACGATAAATATATTTTTGAAGCTTGTAAAGGGAAGATGACAGCTCTCACTCGCCACTCTGCTGTTCCGCAGCGATGCTACCCCTCCCTCCGCTGAAATTATGAATGAAAAGCGTATAGTAATCATAGATAACACGGCAGGGTCCGTTACAGTTTGTTTTCGTCTGATTTCAATTAAACAAAGTCTTGGCTTTCAGAATATTAAACTTGTTTCGGCAAATTCAGATGATAAATACAACTTTGAAGCTTGTAACGGCATAATTACAAGCGGAGAACGGAGTAACATGACAGCATGCATAACAAGAGCCGGTGTTTCTCACGAGTGTTTTCTCCGGAAAACAAACAATACACACAAACGCAAAATTACACAAACACACACACTCGGGAGCTTCCCCCAGACCAGTAATCCAAACGAAAATATCTTCCCTCCGTAGTATTTTGATAATTTGCTCCGCTAATAATCAATCAGATCGATGGATTCCAGAGAAGAGAAAACTTTGAAGGCCTTTTTCTCAAAATGATGACTCAGTGACAGTCATTATATAGAGACATATTTTGCTTAATATTTGGAGTACAACAACAATCCAGATATCATTAGAAAGCTAGGAATCTCCTCTTTCCAACAGTGTATACAACTCAAAATGTGTCTTCGGGTCAATGCGACTGATTTCGATGGAGCAGGTCACATATGGCGTTTTGTTTTTTGTTGACTTGAAATCTGTGTCTCTACAGCAGGGGAGTCCAAACTTCTTTCACCGAGGGCCACACACAGAAAAATATACGAAGGGCTGGGCCACTCGCTAGAAGTGAGGTATATTGCCTCATAAGTTCAATTATAAGTTGGCAAAATCAATGAAATGTAGGTAAATGGTGCTCTAAAATGACTTTAGTTTGGACACCCCTGCTCTCCAGTGAGCTCATTCCTGCGGTCACTATTAACCTCTTAAACATACTGTATGTGAGGGTAGAAACGTGAAATATGCACTTATGGCATTTAAGCTGCCTAATGTGTTACTGCGCAAAAAACGTCAACACACCTTGAGTTGCGTGGAGTCCTGCTCCGACTCCTGCCCCTCCAGGTTTTTGTTGTCCCCCGCGGACTGACCAGGGCCAGACAAGCTCTGCTCTGAACAATACACATATTGACCGGGGTACCTGAAACAAAAACAGGAAAATCGAGTATTAACACAATGCAAAGTCATTTCAATCATCAAAAAGAGGAAAAGGAACCTAAAATGAGACAGTAAACAATCAAGTACAAACAGTACAAGTAGGTCTAAAAACAATGAAAGAATATCATTAATTAAAGGCTTGCATCAACCTGTTGCCATTTCCACATCATTGTTTACAACGACGATTAGGAGATCATCAGCACAATATCTTTTAATAATTGGGTGATTATGACTTAAAAGAGGCTGTGTTACATCACATCCTCCGCAGTGAGAGCACTTCCTTCCCTAGGGGGGAGCACAACTGAAACAAGCGTTGCTGGCAAAGGGAAAGAAAATACTGTGAGTGTAGTAGAGCAAAAGAGGCTGAATCAGCACAAAGAAAAGCAGAGATTCACAAAAGAGACAGAGACAAACCCAAAGGACTGACAGTAAAATGAGTTCCACAAGGAGAGTCAGAGATAAAGAAAATGGCAGACAGTCTATTATTACGTGGTATTCCACTCATGTCGGTCGTTTTTTTTTTTTTTTTTAAGTTGCTTAAGGCAAACTGCAGAATTCTTAGAACCAGTCATCTCTTCTTCGTCTCTTCCCCCAAGCTTATCTCAACAGACCAATCTGTGTGTGGCATGAGTTTCATTTCAACTTCTTTTGCACATTGTTTTACTGACCACTTAACTATGCTTGAATACTAAATACTGAGCAGAATGGTAGCAGAACAACACAGCTCAGGACCAACAGGGCTGACACAGAGAGAGGCTAACATGCTAATCTACAATCAGCCAGACAATGAGGCTACTGTAGAAGCATGAGCATAATTTCAATACAGGACTTATGATGTGATATGCACGTTATAACTACGGGCCTGAGGAGAGTGCAATAGAAGCAGGACTGAAATGAAAAAGAGGCCAGTTGGCGTCCTTATCAGCAGAGTTGAAATGAAGTGAAGAAAATAGAGAGTAGAAAGTGTAGGTCTGTCCTGACATGTTAGCTATGCTATGACGCAAACAGGGTTATCCCAAACATCAGCAACCTACATTATTTTAACTTTAATTACACGATCAGTAAACTGTTAGAGCCATTAGAATAATCCGTCAATCGATTAGGTTAAACGCAGAAGCATCGAACAAAGACCTTTTCACACACCGAGTTAGGCAAGCACTTCCAAAACTGGACACCCAACACATTAAACTACTTAATCAGATGAAATACCTCGGTAACAGCCATTATGGGGAACCAGAGGCACTGGCATGTGCATCGTATATTTGTTTAAACCTGAAGGAAAGTACTCAATGTGGTAAGGCTAATGCAAAACTGAAACTCGGAGCATGAGTCAACACTTTGCGTCAGAGACAAGAAGAGGCACAAAGAAGCAGCGCTCAGATGCAAACACCATGTGATTCTGAAACTGGAGGAGGTCGAACATCAATGTCAGGGGGTGTGCGGGACACATGGACAGTCATGTTAGCGCCCTGTCAGCCTGGCTGTCAGGAGAAGAGATGAGCAATGAGCTCACAATCACACAGAGACAACCATCTGTGCACGTCGGAGTCCTGCCACTCACAGCACCTCTCCATCCGTACACATCCAGATGAGACTTCATTTGTCAGAGGATCCTATTCAAAGTGTGCTCTGTATTAGGGATGCCATTGATTATTCGTTACAGTCTCCATAATCGAATATTATTTTAAAAAATCGATTTTATTTTTATATTTTTTTATTATTATTTATGTTTTGGTTTTTGTTTTTCTGGCTTAGTTTCAACCAAAATATAGACTAATGCTAATAATAGTAATAGTATTAATAATTGTAAATGGCCATTGGTCACACCACCAGTTTGTTTTACTGTAAACTTGCAGAACAGACTGCTGATGCAGCACCCTACGCACCGCCCCCGTCCCCACCCCCCCCTCTCTCCCTCACACGTGCGACTAAAGATGAACAGCGGCAGGTAAAAAGAGTTCAAGGAGTTGCATCATGTTGATGTTGGTTTATTTTGTTTGTACTGTTAAACATGTTCCAGCAAAGAAAACCACGGAATACCTTTTGTCNAGACGCAGCGCTGCTGCGCAAAGCGCATCTCCAAATAAAGGCAATGGCAGGCACTTTCGAAAATAACAAAAAATAAACCAACCATGTTCCAGTAAATAAAAAACAACGGAATTCCTTTTGTCTGAGTTTTTTATTTTTCTCTCCCGCGGTGGGGGGCCAGGGCTGCCGAATAATCGATTTTGATCATGGTCAGTTTCTGGCAACCCTAGATAATATAATATAAAAAAGAAGTGTTTACCTAACACAATCTCTGTGAAATGAACTGAACTGTAGGATGTTGTTTACAGTACATATACAACACTTCACAGGAGCTTCTGTGTTGTATGTCTTACAGCCCACAAAATCATAAATTACTAGAAACACTGCTGCAAAGAGAAAATAAGATGCAAGCAACACACTGGGTGTCAATATTTGTTGCCGGGCAGATTTCCAAGTAATGATTGATTTCACCATGGGAGATCATTCTGCTACAAAAGATTATAACATTTAGGACACATTTCAATGTTTACTTCCATTGGATATATATTAGATTATTTCTTATTTTTATGTATTATGAGAAATATAAAAACATGAATCATAATAACAACATGTCTCCCGTGCTTTACAGCTCTAAATTCTTCAGTTGAATTAGACTGAAGTCTGATTAATGCTGGTTGGCTAGAAATACCCACTGAGGGAGAATGAAACACACAAACACACGTGCAGAATGTGAGGCCTTGATGCAGGTTGACCATGTGTAGGTCATGAACGCCCTATGGAAACCCTGATGATATCCAGCAATGAACATCATGAAGAACACACCCCCCCACACACACACACACACACACACACACACACACACACACACATACACACACACACACACACACACACACACACACACACACA
>NW_011360232.1:39398-45237 GCF_000735185.1 Notothenia coriiceps | reverse complement strand
AAAAGAGTTCAAGGAGCTGCATCATGTTGATGTTGGTTTATTTGTCGTTTATTTTGTTTGTACTGTTAAACATTTTCCAGTAAAGAAAACCACGGAATACCTTTTGTCTGAGTTTTTTTTTTTTCTCTCCCGCGGGGGGGTCGGTCGGTCGAATAATCGATTATTATTCGCCAGGGCTGCCGAATAATCGATTTTGATCATGGTCAGTTTCTGGCAACCCTACTCTGTACCTTATCAGATACTCTCCTAAGTGGACATGTGTGGTGGGAATTTATTTATAAAATGTGGATAGAGAATCAAACCACTCAGCTGTCTTTGTCGTATTTTATTTCTTGCAAGAAAGTTCAGTCCGTCTTACAGAGAGCATAGAGTCTGCAGCAGAGCGAAAGACGAAGAACAGAGTTTGGGTTGCATGTTTAAAACACAGAGAGAGGAGAAAGGAGCTTGGTGATAACAAAGGAGAATGCTGGAATTTGGGGAGGTAGGGAGGCCATATCAGGAAGTTATCAGTTCACCTGAGTTGAAGGTCATACTGTTGGTGCACAGAGTGTAACTAACACATCTTCTTAATAAGGAATGTTCCCAAGCTTAGCTAAGAAGCGGGAGAAGTAGTAAATATAGATAAACATTAGCGAATAAGAATCACACAAGGATTTTCTTAAAGTAAATATTTTTCTATTACAACATGCCATTTACCAAATTTGACCAATGACTGAAAAACCACATCTTTTGGCTATGATGTGGTCAAGGTGACAAAATAGTAGAGGAGTTGATATATCTTTCCATGATGGATGTATCTTTGTGTGAATGTTTTAAATGGCGTCTCTTTTGAGGGACAGCTGACTCTGACAGCAGGACGTGACATTTGGCGTTGTTGTTTTGGATCCACTGCTGATTCGTGCGCCTGCTCCTATACGAGTTAGCACCACACTTATACTTTCCCAAAAAGGTCTGGGAAGGGCTACCACGCAAGTGAAGGAAACCTAAGGGCAGAGTACTGTACAGATACTATGCAATATATATGCACAGAAGGCTAATATAGGCTCCTGGCTAAACTTAGATCCATAGCTTCAAACTATTTTGTGCTGCGTTGCAAGTGACTCACACTCAAAACACCCACCAACATACAGGGAGGACATGGCCCACATCTTTTACTGAAGACAACTATTATGAAACAGGCTATTAAAAAAGGAAATGATAGTCAAATACAAGGACACAATGCAAGTCCTGCATAACAAAGACATTGATTAATGGCCGTGTTAAAGTCTGGTAAACCTTGTTGCCTTTGGTAGTTCAAAACATGTCAAAGTAATAATGTTTTAGAGTCTGTGAAAATGTAACTTTTTCATTTAGTAACTCAGTAACTGACAGTCGACTATCAGAGTAGAACTACAATAACAGTTAAAGCCCTAACTGCTGTTAATGGTTGTTTTTTTTTTTACTAGTAAGAGCCCCTCTTTGCCCCCAACAAGCAAAATAATGTCACAACACACAGAGTTTACAACGAAGTGGCTGCAGCTGACTTTTCTTTTTAAATCTATTTTTGTTCCCCACAAGACCCTATATGCAAGCTTTCATCACTCTTTGTTCAATCCTTTGTGTCTGTAAGGTGCTCCCAGGATAACTTGTGTGGATCTCTGTTGAATGTTTGCATGATCCGTTACCGCAAAGCCTTCCAAACATCACTACTGGCATCTTTACCCAAAATGCCACAAAGTCTTAGAATTGCTTTACATATTTTCCTCACTCTCACCATGTCTGGTATGCTTTGAATATGTTGATAAGTGAGGATATGCTTATTTCATATCAAGGCCTCTTTGTTCCTGAATATTCTCTGAAACAAGTATTTGATGTTCCATAGTCTAGTTCCAGAAAAACACATTCATTTATCTGCAAATAATTCATGAAATTCTCAAAATGTTGTAATATATTTACTTTGAATGTGTATTTAGAGTTGCTGTCAGTAACCAATACGACCTTTGTTTGTTTCCCCAAACTTATCTCGTTATAAAAATAACTTAAATCCCTCTGAAAAGTCAACATTTGTGTAAACACACCTAGATAAAACAGTTTAAATACCAGAGTGCAGGTTTAACTAAGCCCGTCACAGAGTAAACAATCCTGTATAAACTTCCGTGATGATGATGCAAATACTCCCGATTTCTGCAATGTGACTCATTGATCCAATGTTTACCAGAAACCTGCCACGTCACAGTGTTTACATCAAACAGAGATTAGAACAAGTTATGAAATTCAGGAACATTTACTGAGCTTCGTGTAGATCAGAGCTCAAACTGTGAAACAAGTGTCAATAACGCATGTCCCACCCCTACTCAGCAACATCTCCATGAATGAATAGAAACACCCGAGTGTTGACATTCCGGGGTTAGCAGAATTAAGCGAGAAAAAAAAGGTGAAGAAGGGGCTGCTTTGCGTGCAGTGACCTACTTTTGTTTTAAATCTAATGCAACAGTGGAAAGGGAATGTATGACCACCAAATGCAGAGATCACTGAAAACAACTACATGTTTAAGTGTGGTGGGCTCGACAGTAACGGTTGCCATTGGCAACCATTCAGAAAAATGTCACCCACTTCTTGGCCTTTGGTTGCCATCAGTGGCAACCCGTTTTTAACATAAAGAAAAAAGGACAGCAAACAGCAAAATGTGCACCCAAAAATAGATCAATGTTAATTATTTGTTGTATTAAGAGTGATATTTAATTATTGTTGTGACCAGTCGGAACCTGATACTTAAGTTGCACGTGCATTGGTGTGATTACGGAGCCAGAAAGCGATGAAAGTTTACTCGCATGCGTGGTGCGCCGTGTGTTTGTTTTACAAAAAATGGCGATGCAAATTAAGTTGTTTGACTGTGGGGTAAAAAGTTCAGCCAACACGTCAACATCTCAAACGAATGTTCAAAGTGATTCAACTGATAAAGCACAAGATGAACCCGAACGAAAAGCGAAGAGGAAATGTGTAAAGTCCTGGGAGGCGAAACATTCGAGAAGGGTCTAGCTGCGGCCGAGGACAGTGGAGGTTGAACCTGTAGGAAGTTGTACTTCCAAATATGGTCAGAAGAGAGCACGCCATCACAGTGAATGCTGAACTTGCCGGACCATATACTGTAGTTATCAAATCAATACAATTCCCACATCCCCTACCCCGGAACCTGCGGTTTTCTGGCCCCCCGCACCAACCTGCGATCCTTCGGGAACAGAGCCTTCAGTATGGCAGCCCCCACTCTCTGGAACGCTCTCCCTGCGGAGATCTGCAACATCCCCACGCTTGACGCCTTCAAAAGGGCCCTCAAGTCCCATCTGTCTGCCAAGGCCTTTGGCCCCAAATCTATTTGTAGTTTTGTCTGACTGACTGTTTGTCTGACTGCCTTTTGTTATGTTTGTTTCTACTCCTGTTCTTCTTTTTAAAGTGACCTTGGGTCTCATGAAAGGCGCTATATAAATCCAAGTATCCAATTATTATTAATATATCCCATAAATCATTGGAACGGTAAGAATCTCAGCTACAACACTGACTAAAGCCTTTCCATCTCCAGTATGCCTATAATATACAGTAAACATATCTTTGACTTATTGCAAAATTATAAAATGAAATTCACCCCTGCTGTCATTCTGGCTTTCACTGTTCAAATGAGATGTCAACCATCAAAATGGGATAAGGGGTTCTCAAACGGATAGGTTATTAATTTATTTGCCTAATAGTTTCTTAAATGCTACAATAACATTTGCAATTCGTTTTTAAATCTGCCATGTACGGTCTCTCAGCCACCGTAGTAGTGTCGTGTCAGGTGGGCGTGTCGTGTAGGGGGCGTGTCGTGTAGTGCCGTCAATTCGCTTTTAATC
Organism: Notothenia coriiceps; assembly: GCF_000735185.1. Lineage (NCBI taxonomy): Eukaryota > Metazoa > Chordata > Actinopteri > Perciformes > Nototheniidae > Notothenia > Notothenia coriiceps. The sequence goes on along the minus strand of NW_011360232.1, from coordinate 41,374 downwards.
TGCCATGTAGGGTACAGTCTATGGTACGGTAGTACCGGGTTCAGTAACTTGTATTTAAAATACTCGTCGTAAAATATAAGGTAACTAAAAATGGCAACCATATTTTCAGTTTTGGCAACCAAAAGCTGATGCCTGGTTGCCAGCCTGGCAACCACTTTTAAAAGTTAGCGTTGAGCCCTGTGTCTACTGTAGGATACATGCCACATCTGGGGTTAATGCCAAACTAACGACAGAAGAGCCTGCGGCAAGACTAATGAGTCAGCAGCCTTTCTATACACTCTTCCTCATTCTCTCACTATCCTCATTTCCTGTCCCACTTCTGAAGCACCTAAGGGTTCTAAAAAGTCTTTAATTCCTTTCTCTGGCTACAAAACGGCTCACTCGCTTTGTAAAATGAATACAAGCCCTGAAGAGGGAAAAAACAACCTAGATTACAGTTACTGTTAAAGTAGAGCCAGCAATGTTGCATTTTGTGAAACATCATGAATTGATAGCTGGGTTTAGGGGATATAATCTAAACAATTAGGTCATTTTCAGGTTCAATGTGATGAGGAGGCAACCAGTCAGGTATGGGGGGAAATGGACAATCAAGTGAATGACGAGGCGACAACCAAGGATCAACACATTTAGTAAGGCTCCTGTTAGCCAACCACTACAGAGATATGTTATAGTCAGGGACACTGTTACAACCTTGGCCATAACTTTTGAAAACGGTTTTATACTTTGTGTGCCATCAAACTGACTTTAGTTGCACAATAACACATCCATCCATCTTCTCCCGCTTATCCGTGGTCGGGTCGCGGAGGTAGCAGTTCCAGCAGAGAGCCCCAAACTTTCTTTTCCCTGGCCACATCAACCAGCTCTGACTGGGGGATCCCAAGGCGCTCCCAGGCCAGCGAAGACATATAATCCCTCCATCTGGTTCCCAGCTGGACGTGCCTGGAACACCTCCCTAGGGAGGCGCCCGGAACACCTCCCTAGGGAGGCGCCCAGGTGGCATCCTAACTAGATGCCCGAACCACCTCAATTGGCTCCTTTCGACGCGAAGGAGGAGCGGTTCAACTCCGAGTCCCTCCCGGATTACCGAACTTCTCACCTTATCCCTAAGGGAGACACCAGCCACCCTGCGGAGAAAACCCATCTCGGCCGCTTGTACCCGCGATCTCGTTCTTTCGGTCATGACCCATCCTTCATGACCATAGGTGAGGGTAGGAACGAAAATGGCGCGGTAGACAGAGAGCTTTGCCTTCTGACTCAGCTCCCTTTTCGTCAGAACGGTGCGGTAAAGCGACTGCAGTACCGCTCCCGCTGCTCCGATTCTCCGGCCCATCTCACGCTCCATTGTTCCCTCTCTCGAGAACAAGACCCCGAGATACTTGAACTCCTTCACTTGGGGTAAGGACTCATTCCCTACTTGGAGTGGACAGTCCATCGGTTTCCTGCTGAGAACCATGGCCTCAGATTTGGAGGTGCTGATCCTCATCCCAGCCGCTTCACACTCGGTTGCGAACCGATCCAGTGAGTGCTGCAGGTCGCAGACCGATGAAGCCATCAGAACCACATCATCTGCAAAAAGCAGTGGTGCAATCCTTAGTCCACCGAACTGCAGACCCCCTCCCCCACGACCTACGCCTCGAAATCCGATCCATGTATATTACAAACAGGATTGGTGACAAAGCGCAGCCTTGGCGGAGGCCAACCCTCACCTGAAATGGGTCCGACTTACTGCCGAGGACCCGGACACAGCTCTCGCTTTGGGAGTACAGAGATTGGATGGCCCTGAGTAGAGACCCCCTCACCCCATACTCCCGCAGCACCTCCCACAGAGACTCCCTGGGAACCCGGTCATACGCCTTCTCCAAGTCTACAAAACACATGTAGACAGGATAAGCGTACTCCCAGGCCCCCTCCAGGATCCTTGCGAGAGTAAAAAGCTGATCCGTTGTTCCCACGACTCGGTGGAATTCTAGTCTCTT
>NW_011360232.1:8243-39353 GCF_000735185.1 Notothenia coriiceps | reverse complement strand
TGCCTCAGGACCTGGACAGATTGCCATCATCGACGGAAAAATGAATTCTCAAGTTTATCAAGACATTTTGCTGGAGAACTTAAGGCCATCTGTCCACCAATTGAAGCTCAACAGAAGATGGGTGATGCAACAGGACAACGACCCAAAGCACAGAAGTAAATCAACAACAGAATGGATTCAACAGAAGAAAATAGGCCTTCTGGAGTGGCCCAGTCAGAGTCCTGACCTCAACCCAATTGAGATGCTGTGGCATGACCTCAAAAGAGCGATTCACACCAGACATCCCAAGAATATTGCTGAACTGAAACAGTTTTGTAAAGAGGAATGGTCCAAAATTCCTCCTGACCGTTGTGCAGGTCTGATATGCAACTATAGGAAACGTTTGGTTGAGGTTATTGCTGCCAAAGGAGGGTCAACCAGTTATTAAATCCAAGGGTTCACATACTTTTTCCACCCTGCACTGTGAATGTTTACATGGTGTGTTCAATAAAAACATATAATTGTTTGTGTGGTTTTAGCTTAAGCAGACTGTGTTTGTCTATTGTTGTGACTTAGATGAACATCAGAACACATTTTATGACCAATTTATGCAGAAATCCAGGTAGTTCCAAAGGGTTCACATACTTTTTCTTGCAACTGTTCGTAAACACATTTACAAACAGCCTGCAGCTGCCAAGACATCACAGCCACTGCCGCTGTCAGAGACGATGGAAAACCAACGGAACTGGAAAATCCTCCAACTGACCTGAAGTCACCATGCGACAACATGTTGCATTCTCCATGACTTATGTTAACAACAAACATTTGTTACCAGAAAGGTAAAGTGTGATCAGGCATGTTTCAAGTAAGGAACTCAGGTCAATGTTATTCAATACCATACTTAACCCTTTTCAATGTAAATGAAAATTGTCAGGTCATAAAACATTGTGTTGATCTTTACAAGCCAGACTCCATAGTCTCAAAATGGCAAACCCATCACTGCTAAAAATAATGTAATAGAAAAAAAGAGACAGTAAACAAAAACTTTTTGTTAAAAGTTTACCATAACACTTTGATTTAAATAAAAAGAGATGATTACATCCATGATAAAGAATAAGCTCCCAAAGCTTAAAATATGTTACAATGATCCTTATGTGTACTTAAATTCATTTTCAGATAACCAGTAGGCCTGTACCAAGATCCTCTGGTCTTTGAGATTGTAAATTATTGAACACAATGTGGTGACAGTAATCAAGCTTTAAATATCATCTACCACCTGTTTTCAAGAAATAAATAGGTACAATTTGTGTGTTTTATATAATCTTGATTTAATAAAGCTCTGTTCTAGCAAAGTAAAAGCAAAGTGCCAGAGAGCACTTCATAGATAACTTGATTAGTCACTCCTTATTATTCCTGTAAAGATTCCATGCCAAATGAACGCTCTGGCACGGGCCCAGTAGTTCCTGGCAGAGTGATACCAATTCATTCTGTTAACTCATGAAGCCAGATAATTACGGTCTAAAAAAAACTTAACTCATCTTATATAATGAAAGGCCACTAACTTGTCTCATACAAGCTTGTTTACCTCGCTGATCTATAAGGATCCTTCTTTGGCTCTATTGACTCTGTGACGGAAGCAAATCCTTCAGGAGCTTTTTTAAAAAGGGACGTAGTGTGAGTGAACAGACACACCTCTATTTGGAAGAGTGACTGTAGCACCAAGTAGGCCAAGTCACCTGGTTAGGGAAAGACTGCTGCTACTGTAGGGTCTCGTTCACCTGACATGCTGACATTGAGGACATTTTCCTCCAAAAATATAACTGAATAGAACCCTGTGTTTTCCACTAAATCACTGATGCAACAATTTAGATAACATCTTTTAAACCTCACCAAGCACGGAGTCAGGTAGATACAACATTATGTATAACTGTTAGGGTCTGGATGAAACTGAGACTGAGACTTGACTGGCAGCAAGGATTTGAATACACCGTGAACAAACTGTCTTGCAAATGCAAATAAGTGTTTGGTCAATTCTTGGAGCAAACAGATAGTTGTGACTCCTCTAAAGCCGTTGGCATGCCTGTGCGTATTGTTTTGTGTTTAATGAGTCAATTAAAGTATACAACCAACTAATGAGCATTGCGTTATTTTCTAGATTAAAGACTCTTGGCCAGGGATTAGCATAAACAGTCTAATTACAAAACAATGCATCAAAGCAATAGATGAAATGTAAATAACATCTTAAATCAAAGCGGTACACCAAGTTTTAAAGGTCCCATGTCATGCTTTTCCTGTTATTACCCGTCCCCATGTGTTATGAAGGTGTTTCTGCCTGTAAACGGTCTGCAAAGTTACAAACCCTCAAAGTACACCCTGTAGCGAGAAAAACTCGAACACAGAAAATACTTGCCTATGCTGCCCCAGAACGCCTCGTTGGAGATCTCTCTTTTTCTTCCTGGGTACAGTGACGTGCCCATACCCAAATGGACCCATTGGTCCAAATGGACCAATCCGTGGAGCCGTTGCGTTACGTCCGCGGAGCCGTTAAGTCCGTGGATTGGTCCAAATTGACCAATCCGCGGACTTCCTCACACACATAATCTTTTCTCAGCTGCAGCTCCGGCGATTTCTCCACCCTGAGACGGCGGGGCGAGGCTGTGAGTTGGTGTGTGAGCACACACACACAAACTCCCAGCCAGACTGCGGGTGTGTGTGTGTGTGTTCGGGCTGGGTTTCGCTGTGTCTCGCTGTGTCTCGCTGTCTCACAGACGGTCACTGCGCTCATAGGGAGGGGGGGGCAGGAGCTCCAACAAGCCGTTTAGGACAGAGAGTGAATACACATACTATACAGAGATGCTGTATGAGAAACCAATGCGATTTTGGAAAATTGCACAATATAAATCTATTCTAGTAGACCTCAATGGAATTATGATCAGTAGAAATGGCCATGACATGGGACCTTTAAATACAAAACAATTAAGTGATACAATTAAGTAATTCTATCATCTTTACCCTAAAGGAATTCAGGTGGAAACACTGTATTCACCAGCAGTAAAATAGACAAACCTAAGTTCCCTACAGTGGCAGTATGGAGGCTGTGAAGCATCACAGAAGCTCCAGTCAGACGGGATCAAAGAGGCTTGGGAATCAGACATCAGGAACATCGGCCGAGGACAATGGGACTGAAGGACGCAGTCATGTGATATAATGTCATTTGATAGGAAAAGCCACTTTGACAGAGTGGGTTAGCATGGGGGGGGTCTGGATAAAACAATACATGCGGCTCAGTCAGTAAGTTTGCATGGTCCGAAACAGCAGGAGAACCAAAGCTCATTAAACATTCACTTTAGTACAGTGTTCTAAGTGCTGCAGCCTAGTGAAACATTTACATGTACTATACATTCACTCATGCAAACAGAGGCCCCCTAATGAGCAAGGACCCTATTCTCCTTCCTTTTTTAAAACACTGGTAACAGAGAGGAATACTGTGATTTGTTAGTTATATGAACAGTACATTATTACTGATACACTAGCACCTAAACATTTAGCAAGTCTGAAACAATGAGCCTACTACCCAGCATATTGACAACTTAAATAACAATAACAACAATAATAACTTAATGATTTTTGGCTTGTGAAATAAGATAATTTGATCTTGTAGCCGGTGATTTGAGAAAAGCAGATTTGATGGTATTGGTATGCCTTTATATGCAAACTTAAGTGAAAACATGCCATTATTAGAGTTAGAACACAATGTTCTTTTGTCCTGTGCGTCAACTACAGAGAGGGTATCTTTCTGTACATTGCCCTCAGCCAAACAGTAAAAGGCATACGGTACTTTCTGCATACAAAACTCATCTTTCAACAGAGAAATAGAGAGATAAAGACCACCACACATGATACATGCATGACAGGCATTCTGGTCGGTAGCTGTATGAGGTAAACAGTAAAGGGCAGAGACAGAGAGGGGGAGGGGAGGAATGTAAAGCATGGCAATTTTGAGAAGGGAAGAAAACGGCCTCTTTCTAGTAAGGCAGGAGATACTTGAACAACCCCTGATTTAAATGGTATATAATCCAGCATTCAGGAATATCTTGAAATGTATTTACACAACTTGAGCTAGAACTTTTTAAGCTTTTACTAGTTTTAGATGCCCATTTAAACACCTGGTAAACAACTTGCACTGCTATTTGCTGAGCAAATTTGTTACGTGTATGAGCACAACAGTTTCCAACCAAAAATAAGTTCCAAACTGAATGCCCAGTCACCAAATATTTAATCCAATGAACTTCTTTCAGATGCAAACGCACACAATAACCCTGCTGTGTGTTTTGACGCAGCTTTTCACCTTTAAGACCTTACAGTCTCCACCCTTAGTATACTTTTCACATGCACAGTAAACAGTGGTATTCTTTCTACTGACTGAAAGAGCCTCTGGCTACTGGCCTGTTTTCAACTCTCAGTGTAGGCCTGCCTGTTCCTGGAAAAACATTATGTGAGCCGCAGGATCCTCCATTCCGCTTCCGAAAGATAAAGATAAACCCTAATGGTGTCTTTTTGCAAAATGGTACTGTTAAGGAGCTCATCGCAGAGAACAGCAACAATTAACATCATCTCTGTACTATTAACAAACCTACAAGAGATCGTAATGAAAAGATAGTGAGATAAAAACCACATGCAAACATGTTGTTGATATCAGTGAAGAGCACTTTTCAAGGTTAACAAGATTTACCTTGGTACATCCCACTTCAAACTAGCATACTGAAGGATTTTGTGAGTAGTAGTGGAAGTAAAAAACAAGATGGAGAAACAACTGAATATTATTTACAGCAGATTGTTGGTTTTATATTTAAAGACATAACTCTTCAATCAGAATTTGGTAAACTGTCACAACAAAGCAGATTTCTGTTTGTTGGTCTGTTATCTAGCTGTTCCTGAGCTTGTTGCAGCTCATTTAAACTATGTTGTAAACTTCAGTTTGATTAGTACACATCCCATAAATCATATGACTACAAGCATCCTCTGATCATTTTTATTATCTGGGTTTCTTTCTTTCATTTCAATCTGATTCGACATTAGGCGCGTTCACACCGGAGTACTTTTAACCGTACTTTTCCCGTTTAGTTCCGATAGCGCCTGGAATGTTGCGTTCACACCAAAAAGAGTACTTCGTTCAGAGAACTTTTACCCCCATTTTTAGTGCCTGCTAGAGAGGTGGTACTATCCTGGGGAGACAAAAAGTACCAATTTAGATTGGCTGGGCGAATTGCAAACCACGCCGCCATTGTATTTGCTGGCATTAGCATTATTAGCATCAGCTCTGCGCACCAACGGAGAGAGCATAACTTATGGCAACACAAAACAAAAAAACATGGTAGCGGTGGAGATGAGGAGGTGTCGGCTTTCTGGCGATTTACTCGGAAGGCTCTACTGAACACAGTCCCCAACTCCGGGGACTTCCGGCCGGGGACTTCGGGTTGCAGTATACGCCGTGAAGTGGTTTGCGGCCTGCCAGTAAACCCAAAGCAGAAGAAGAAGAAGTGGCGTCAGCGGCTTCATTTGCCTAATCTTCCCTCAGGGAACTTATTCCGGTGTGAACGCGATCTGTACTTAGTTCTATGGGGCTACTAAGTGCCGGGCACTAAGTACGGCAAAGTACTTGGTGTGAAAGCGGCTCTTGTTGTGATGGCCCAGCCTGCCCTCAACTAAAAGTGTTCGCCGTGTTGAACTCATCTCACCTGGATCCATATCAGGTGTTGGCTCACTGACTACTTCACATTTTACTTTACATGTTATAAAAAGCCNGTGTGCCTTGGCAGTCTCGTGTTGAACTCATCTCACCTGGATCCATATCAGGTGTTGGCTCACTGACTACTTCACATTTTACTTTACATGTTATAAAAAGCCGCCAGCGTAATGCATAGAGAGCCATGCAGCTGGGAGAGAGCGCAGTGTGATCTGCAGCTTCCACGGCCAGTGGGCAGGAACAATGGTGGGCTCTGGAGTGCCAGTCCGGCTCAGTCTTTTCAGGTCTGAACTCGGCTACAACAACAGAAACGTGGACTCACTTACTGAGCCTCCAGTTTCTAAGCCAACTTTAAAGAGAAGGGAAGGTTTATATCACCACATGTTCAGTCACAGTTTTACAAGGTGTAGCTAGTGTACCCACTGGCTGCTAATTATATCCTGTCTCCAATTGATTGAAGTTGTTTTAACTTGAGGATTTTGTTGCAAGCCAAATATTATAGAATTATTTATTATGATTTTGATGAATCAATGTATTTGGATGGGCTGCACAATTTGGAAAATTGATCGTTTTCGCATCATTATTTAATGATTTTTAAAGAGGATCTGTAGGAAACAAATTGGTTTTATGACGTCTGTACTAAACTATTTGGAGGCCGGAATATTTCTGCTACTCCACAAAACTTCATTCAAAAAGGGATTTGAACTAAGTCAATTAAATAACAAGCCTGTGCCAAGCAAATATTTGATAACTGACTTAAATTATCAATGTTCTGCTTACTCTGAAATGCAAACAGAGACTTAATAAACTTAAATGGATAACAAAGAGCTATGTCTTGGAATAAAATACATGCGCCTGGTTTTTCTTGCTCAAGAGAATGATTAGGTTATTTTTGACAAATGTCATGTTTGACAAATGTTATGTTTGTCCTAACAGATAACCCTTGTCACTGGTTTGCTTTAGAAACGATTTTTTGCAAGTTAATCAATGCTTTAATTTACAATGTTGAAAAGGAGTACTTTAGATGCAATTCAGATGAGTTCACATATGCTACATCTTTGCTCAGAAAGTTTGTCAAGAAAGGATAAGGACAGACACCAATCAGAGAACATCTTAGTAACAAACAGCATAGACTCCGAGCTATTCACTGCATCAATTAACCCCATTGTTAATTGATTTTATTTTACATGATGAGATAATTTCAACTGCAAGATAAAGCAATGAGTTTGTAAAACACACACTGGGTCCAACTTGAACACAATTCCATTAGAACACGCATGTCTTATCTGTGTTCCGTTTGTCCACATGCACACGACTGGCATAGCGTGACAGACTGTAGAGGCTTATGAATAAGTTATTATCAAAGAAGTTTATACATCTGCAACTCATTAAAAATTAACACCAATAACGTTCTTCAGACTACATAAATGACAGCAATGTATCTCAATACCCTTAGGTTGCGTTAGATCCCTATTTTGACCAACCGACCATTACTCAACATTTGGTTAGAATATACAAAACATGCCATTCAAATAGGTGAAATGGGGTCAAAACTAGGAAAATACAAGAAGTATACATCTTCAGAAACTCAAGAATACTCCCTAGATCAGAATGCACTCACAAGGAAGGAACCCAGTAGGACAATACAGCAACGAAGAAGTGGTCTTGTGAAGACGGGGAGAGAAAAAACAACCACGTGTGGTAGACACACATGCTGCACATCACAGTAGCCATACAGTAACAAAAGATAATACAGTTACAAAAAGGCAACTGGTTATAAGCTTCAGGAGAGGGCTTTAGTAAGCAACATTGCCGGTAACCAATGCAGCATTTGTTACCTTCCATTTCACCTTCAAGTTCTAACCCCCCTCGTCTTTCATGGCATGAACAGCCACAAACACACAGAGCCTTCTCTTTCTCTGTCAGTTTTCTACGTAACCAGTACAGGTGCTGGGGGTGTCTACTGGGAGGGAAATACAAGTAGGATTATTCGTGATCAGTGACAACAGTCTCCACGGTCACTTGTACACATGGGCAACGCAAGGCAGATCTACTTATGCAACAACTGCCCCAAAAAGGGAACTTTTACAATGTGGTCAGTACAAATAGTTCTTTTAACAAGAGGGTTTTTAAGCTATAATCTTACTTTTTTAGTACACGGTTCAGATAGAGAGAGAAGTGTTGTTCAACATCTGCCTACACATAAAACGTCAAGGGTGTGAGTGACTGTGTGTTTGTGTAGGGAAGAGGAATATATCTGAAGCTGCATTTGAAAAACCCCATTAGCCGGCTAAATCATTGTTGGACATATTTGTTGTGTGCTGGAAAACCTCATTGCTCAAGAGCTGGAGCTGTGAGTTGGGAAATCCTGATCTAGTGACAAAGGGAATGTGAAAGCCCCTATAGAGCACCTCATCCTATAGATGACCTAGGAAAGGAAACAGGTTAGGCAAGATAAACCCTATGCTGTTCTGTTCCTGGGATGCTGGTCAAACAGAAATCACAAACAAGCAAAACACACAGCAGTACCTGAGAGCAACTTTAACCGCCTCTGTGCAATTACATTATGGATTAATAAACAGCGCAACAACTTAATGAAACCATAATCACATTTAACAGCACTGGTTGGACAACTTACATTTGAACTGCACAATCTCAAGACAATTGTAATGCTTTGCTAATTTTGTCTTACTTATTAGAATATTACACAACATCCCCAGTTAGACACTTGGCTAGGAAGCTGTCTCATGAGTGTTAACACATCGGTTAATACCAAGTAACTTTAAATGGCTGTGACACTAATACGCCGAGAAGATACAGGGACAGAATGGGATTATGACAGGACTCAAGTTGTTTCTCTTGAGCATGCTCCTGTACAAAAGCATTGATCAAAATCAAACTGTTCAGGAAATAAAATGTAATTTAAGTCAAAGGCAATAATTTAGTCAAAACATGTTGGTTGTCAACTTATTGATACAATCAGTGTGTCTTTTTCAGACCTCAAACATATACCTTGGAGTCTGTTAAATATAAGGAAATAGTCATTGAGTTATATTCTTACTTGACTAATTGCCCTGTCCTTGAAGAGCACCTGGTCATTTACATCAACACCACATTTTGGACACAGTAGAGAAGCCACACACAATTTGATCTTGTTTATTTTTTGCCTCTTGGGTAGTATACACCAGAAAGAATAAGAAGAAAGATGGAAACTGTTTCAAAGAAATTCCCAAAATGTATAACTACAGACACAAATGCACAAACACCACACTCAGCTGAAGTCTAGGTACTCAAGTTAAAGTCTACATGGGGAGAAAATATGTATGTGGTGAACTATCATTACTGACAATTAAAATGGCTAGAAATATGCACCCTCACACAAACACTCAAGTTCACAAGCACACTTTCTCCAGTGTTGCTGATGTCAACAGCCTAAACTAGCATACCCTAAGCTTATTAAGACCTGAAAATTGCTGACTGTGGCAGCATGACACACACAGGATATGTGCTGCCGTGCATATCTGACACTACAGCTGAAAGAGCTCTAGATGAGCAGATACATCAGTCTCACAGTGATAAAGGGAGAACAAGACTTCACATAATATCCTTTGAAGACCAGCCTCCCGATAGAGAGCCCCTTTCTGCCTAAAGAGACTGCTGCCTTGGTAACCTTTGGATTACAGAAAGGAGTGCATTCCCTGTTTCTCTGTTCCTACTGGGATGTGTGAGAGCTGGCACAGAGGAGTGAGAAGCCGACAGCAGCACGCTAAAAAGGGTTTGCATCACTAATGAGGTCTGTGCGTGTGGTTGCATGGCCATTAGTTGGTGGGAAAGTGAATAAGTGCACCAAGGTGTAAGCAGGCAAACACCTTATATGCAATCAAATAAAGCTGTTTCAAGGGATGATGTCTCATTTGTGCATTTAATTTTTAGTTCAATTATCCTTTGGACACATTCTTTGGCGGGAGAGCAAAACTTTGTTCTGACGTAACTGTGTTTTATTTTTATTTTCTCATGCTCTTTTTTTCTACTTGTTTTCCTGCCATGAATATAAAACAGTACACAAAATCTGCTAGAGCTATGCCTGATCTCTTTTGGAAATAATCTTATCTTGGTCTGGGATTTGGAGTTTTTACCATTGTCTGACTCAGTGAGCTAGTACTTTTTCCTGTTTATCCTTTGTTATGCTCAATAAAACATGAGCATTAAAATATGTTTGAGGATACGATCATTACTGTTTAGTCTCCCAAAAAACTAAATCATCTCATTGTCAGTAAAAGTGACAGTGAGTGGTCATCACAAAGAAATGTCCAGTAGAGAAAGACACAACAGTCAGCAGGCCACGTTGCTGCCCCTGAGTCACCGATCTTGCTAAAGGTGGCCTGCTGGCGACCAGGTAATCCTATTATTCTAAACCCTGCATATTGTTACCTGCGCCATGAGTCTGAGATTTAAAAAAGTCGTGACACAGTTCATCTACCAGATGTCACATCTTACTGCAGGTACAGTTAAGAGGAAGTACACACATAAATGCAACTTATTTACATTGTAGAAGGCAGCAATGGATATGTTAAATCTGTTGATTTTTAAGTAATAATGTTACACTGAGGTTTTCACCATACTGTTGAGTCTTGTTTTGGATCCTGTAATGTGTAACATTCATTGGTTAATTGAAAGAAACTTGTTAAATACCAATCATTATTTCTTTTTAAAACGTTCATTAATAATAACAAATATTTGGATTTGTTTTCACAAATGCTGATAAATGCTTGTTGTTTTCTTATTCATACAATAATATATTAAATAATTCTGATTGCAACTAGGTGTCGTAGACTGGCTAACCAATCTTTTAACATCATTTTAGCCTCGTCTTGCTGATGATGTTGATTTGAAACCATTTTCCAGATAATTACCTCGAGTAAAACATTACTAATTGAGGAACAATTCAAGGTTGAAAGCATAAACTGCAGGGAAATAACTTTTATTTTTATTTGAACTGATGTGAAAAAAATGGCATACACACAGCTTGTTCCTTTTACATATTTTTGGTCAACAATAACGTTACTAGCCATCAGATAAGTAACGTTTTCTATCAAAGTCCATGTTCAGTGGTTTGGGTTAGCTAGCCATGTTGCTATTCCACAGCTGGCTAGTTAACCTACTTAAACCCATTTGAAACAACACAAATAAACCAGTCATGTCAAGCACCGACAAAACCCATGCGAAGGTTAAAGGCAACTGTCCATCACAGCCACCCTGTAACTAGCTGAGTGTTAGCTGTGTAGCAGAGGAGACTCATGCCCCTCAACATTGATGACTGAATCATATTATGCGGCAAAACACTCGTTCAGAGCGACGTGACGGACAGGAATATAATCACAAAACATGGTTCAATTGTTGATACAACTGTCATGTCATAACTAATGTCAATGTAGATGTCGGATTAGCTTACCAGCACAGGAGAGCTACAATGAGGCACACCAACAAAACGCGCAGCCTCTTCATTATCTTCCCGCGGGGACCAACATCCTCGCTCTTTGAGGTTTTGTCTTATCTCTCTCGTCTACACAATAAACGAAAGACAAGCTGTTTTTGTTGGCTGGGGCCCTGTGTTAATTAGAAAGGCGTAAACGACTGTCTTCTGTGGCTAAAACGCTCACTAGAGGTATGCTAATTGTCATTGTGCGGACCAGTTGTCCGCTTCTTTTTCAGCTTGCGACTGCTGTAAATGGGTCGCTGTTCGTCGGTAAATTCAACCCCTGCTCCACGTCCGACCAATCAAATCAGCGCTTGGAATGTGTCAACCAATCACAGAGCACGTAGCAACGTCGTGGTTTCAACAACACATCCCCTGGACTGATGATGAGTAAGTGACTGTGCTGTGGAACCGGACGCGTCACCTATATCTTGATAAGCAAATCACTAATGCATGCAATGTTTTTCAGTTATTGCTCAATCTTCTGATGTCAAACTTTGCAATAAGTGACTAATGCTGATACCTGTGTAGTTTGTAAGGGCAATGTATATGCAACTAGTTCAAATCACTTGATGAGGTGTGTGAGGAGGAATCTGTACACTGTGTACTTTTTGCATCATAGCCTTAAAAACGTCATATTGTACATACATACCTCAAAACATCCTAAAAGGGATTTAAAAAAAAATAGCCATTTTTTATTAGAGTTCAACGCTCACTGAAATAAACATTAACTTTATTGTTCAATCTGTATTGTGTATTTCTCATATAAACATGTATCAGTATATTTTAACCTTCTAGTTTTCAGTTTCAGTGTTGTTGCTTTTATGTTGACCTTATCCATGTGCCATTCAGGTGAAAGGTGGAAAGGGGGATATTTTAAAGTTCAACAACAATATTATTCGCCCCTCCATTCTTCGACATAACCCCTCCTCCATTTCCCATGTCTCCCACAACATGATTTGCATTGGAGAAATGTCATAATATGTGGATAATATAGATAAACATGAGTACCGTTTTTGTTTACTAATGTTAAAAATGCTCCATGTCCAGTATCACAGATGTACCAGATGTATGCTGATGCTGATGTTTTTTTGGTATACTTAATTAAAAAAAATGTATCAAAATGTAATCACACATTTATATTTAAAGCCAATCCTCTAACTTTTTAAAATGTATTACTTGTATTGACAAACTGTAGCTAAAACATAGGATCTAATTTATGCTATGTTACTCCATCGTTTTATCAACTTACTCCACATGGCATAGATAAACTCATGGATGCATAATAAGAGAGATAAACTACGTATCCCAGAGTGCAATTTGAGAAGAGCCCTACACATCTGCCTGCAATTTTGTTGTTGTATCTAATTTAGATCTAGTGATGACAAATAATCTAATCCAAAGTAAACCCAATAAAACAGAGAATGAATCCGTTATTGTTTGAAGTCAAACTAAATATATGTTTTTTGTTTTGATCAGGCAGGGTCCTTAGCGTTGCCCCGTCAAGTGAGATCCAGAACATTTAACAGAAGTTAGTTTGCGTTACTAGCCTCTCCTTCACTCACTCATCTTTTAAGCTCCTGTAACACCTTTTTCCCCCTCTTTTGGACGTGTAAGCAGGCGGACTTGGCTATGGAGGTAGGCCGGGTGATTGCGTGTGCCCTGTCCGTGTTCGTCGCTCTGTTTTCGGACAGGTTTTTGCTGGTGGCTTCCTTCTCTCAGTCTATGGACAGCGACTTCACTTTTACTCTAGCCGCCGGTCGCAAGGAGTGTTTCTTCCAGACTATGAAGAAAGATGCCTCACTGGAAATTGAATACCAGGTGATATAAACTCTTCTTAATTACAATTATACTTTAATACATTGTAACGTAAGCTGAGCAAACCACCTATTTATGTCTGGACTGTGACAATTCAATGATAACCCCTGAGCCTGAGTCAACATTGACATAACATTACACTTTTAATAATCAATTTTAATATGGTACTGTTATCGTTTCCTGCATATTGTGGGCCTCATTTACAGGTTTCATTAATGCAAACCCCTTATAAATGACCATATAATTTCTATGAGAAAGGGAGCCAACGGGTTATGTAGCTCACACCTCTATGTTCATTTGGCTGGGAACCTGTTTTGCCTGTTAGTATACACAGTGTACTACACTGCATGAGTCTGACTCTCTGGTGGTTGTAGTAGTTAGGTAATGTCAGGGAGTTTACATAAATTGCCTGTGGGAGACATGCCGAGCATTTTACACGTCTTTTGTAGTGTCTACCCTGGAGCACAAGGTAGAATAAAGGGGGGCCTAGATAGAGAAACTAGAGCTCCCCACATTTAATATACTGATACTAAGATTCATTGATTGATTGAAGTTAATAATAACCCACATATAATCTTTCAGTATTGTTTTTATGTCTCGGTTTTCAAAATGTACTCTGTCCCATTAACTTTCAAGTGTGATGTCCTACATTTTCCACAGGTTTTAGATGGAGCAGGTCTCGATGTAGATTTCTTAATTTCCTCTCCTTCTGGTCAAGTGCTGTTCAGTGACTACCACAAGTCCGATGGAGTACACACGTGAGTTACATAGGTCATCTTAGTAACATGCATGACTGACACAGACGCATGTGTAAGCTCTTACTACCTGTGTTTCCCTCCAGTGTTGAGACTGTGGATGGAGACTACATGTTCTGCTTCGACAACACATTCAGCTCTGTCTCCGAGAAGCTCATCTTCTTTGAGTTGATCCTGGACAACATGGAAACAGAAGAAGAACAAGACGACTGGAAGGCGTACGTCCAGGGAACCGACATACTGGACATGAAGCTGGAAGACATAATGGTGAGGGTGCAGAGATAGACCATGTGTTATGTATTAAATATTCAACTTGACATGCATATTCAAATAGATAATCGTACAAAAGGTTTGTTTGTGTAGAACCTCCTTAGCATGAATGGCACTAGTGAGAAGTTGATTCAAAGTGTTGTTTTATTCTTACCGGGTGTTTCGGACTTTGTCCCTCTCTTGTTTGCCATGATATTGTCACTGTGCCACCTATGCTCTAAAGATGACATAGGAGGTGCAAAGTGACCCAACAGGCAGTCAATAAAATGGCATGCAGTGTAAGTAAGATATAAACGCTGGGGGTAGTTCCACCAAGCTGCACTGCACAGCAAGGTAAAATGTTTACCTTGATGACGGCTGCAGCTATTTTCAGATCACTGCGACTCTTTCTGTTACTTAGTACCACCCTTTTCCTGCAGTATTTCTGACTGATCTACCAACCAAATAGAGCAAAACATGTCCATATCTGGTTGAGTAGACCTAATGAATTTCCTGTAACTTGGTGGCCCATTGTTTTTGCTTTTGCTTTGCAAGTAGATAGCTACTAATGTCAAGCAGCAACATACCCTAAACTCAAAATCCCAAAGATGCTGATAAAAGCTACAAAAGTACTGAAGGTTAACCACCGTTAGAAAATAGCTTTGTATGTAGTCTCTAGTACATGACTGCATCAGTAAGCTGTAGAGAGGAAACGCATGTTGGCACAGCACTGCTAAAATCAGACCAACCTGGGTGCATGGAAAAACCCTTACACATACAAAGTCACAAGGAGAGTGTCCCAAGAATAGACATTGTCATGAACCCTCACCTATTGGCTAAGGACCGCCAATTGTCTCAGCTTGCGCCACAAAAGCCTGTAACGCCTCTTCAACAGGAACTGCCGTAATTTGTGTCAGAAGTCCCATAAGCCTCCATCAAAAGACAGGAAATGTATCCTCCAGCTGTGCAGGAAGTTGATTTCCCATATAATTAGGGAACATACCTAACTAATTTAAAGTTCCTATAGATCTGACTCTTATTTCAATCACTCTGCTTTGTAAGTCTATACGTTTTAAAGATTTTAGTGTCATGGAGAAGTAATGTTGAAAGTCTTCAGATTCTGTCACCCTGACCTGTGTGTCTCCTCTCCTCCAGGACACCATCAACAATGTGAAGGCTCGGCTGGGCAAGAGTGTGCACATCCAGACGGTGCTGCGTGCGTTCGAGGCTCGTGACAGAAACATCCAGGAGAGTAACTTTGACAGGGTTAACTTCTGGTCCATCACAAACCTTGTTGTTATGATGATGATAGCGGCGACCCAGGTCTACCTTGTCCGCTCACTGTTTGAAGATAAAAGGAAAATCCGCACATAACACCACCCCGAACGAAAAGACGGACAGAGAGAGAACGCCCTCAGACACCTTTTGGGATTTTTTTTCAACTGGTTTCCTACTTTTAACACAAGATGTCCACCCACACATACACAAACAGACATTTTGTCTTATTAATAACAAAGGGTTGTTACTCTGGTCCACTGGAGTTTCGTGGCCAGGATTCACTGGTTTGGGACAGGAACTTTTAACTGTTGACCCCTCTGCTTTGCAAACTCCTCCATGCTACAGAAAAAGTGTCTTTGTCTCTCTCTCTTTTAAACTTGTATATTGTTTTATAGTCTTCCTTAGTGGCTGTAATTCTTTCAAAAAGTGACAAGCACATCATAACAAGCATGTTAATGATATGAATATTTTTTCTTACAGAGCCTAAAGTTAACAGGCCAGTGGCCAATTGCAAAAATGTCCTCTTTGCCTCAGACATGTTTTTATATGCGATAGACTAGATGAAGAAATGATATAGTGGGAAGTACAATCAGTTAGACAGCAAGTCTTCCCTAGACAGATATTACTTTAAAAAAGATACTGTTACAGAGAACCCTCAGTGTTTCTTCCATTGCCTTGAACATTTCAGTTATATCTAGAAATTCAGACAGATTTTCCCTTTCATGCCAATACTGAAATGAAAGTCAGACATGCTCTTTAGCAATCAAGGGGCCATGGATCAAGGGGCCAAATCTCATTAAGACTTCTGCCCCCCTCTCATTTGCATTGATTTGTGGGCTTAATGGCAGCTAGCTCCACTCCTCCGCTGTGAAGCTCAGTGCTGCTGGCAGGTGTCTGCTTACAGCCACCTACTGTGTGGAGATGTGGAGTCTGCCTGTTTCTCTGGTGACTAAAGTCTATTTCTATCTTCCCGACACCTGGAAGGTCATTACCACTGCTTTATCAGTGCACTGCTCTGTTCATTATGCACGGGCCACTTACTGCCTTGGCCACGTCAGCGTTCTTTTACAAATATTTCTGTGAATTATTTTGGATATTTACATACTTTTATTAGCCACCATTACAAGCTATCTGATCATTGCACTGCCTCTGATGCCACAGAACAACTTGTGTTTTGTATTCATATTCTTTAGAGCATTATCTGTGGGCCCCAAAGTGTGTTTTTACGATAATGGGGGGCCAATCAGAAACCGGTCCTCAACGTGTTCTGATGTGTGAGTGAAGGAAGCAGCTCTAGAGATTTGTCTGTTATTGATTAAAAGAATAATTAAGTATTAAGACACTGCTGTGGATTTTCAAAATGGTTGCTGAGAGAATTAGTTTTATTGTTAATTCTGAGCGTCACAGGTGAAACTTGGTAACCCACTACCCTCCTGGAAGCTTCATGTTGCCATCTTCTGATTTAACCTGAGCTGTAAGATAAAGAACACAGTGAGTTCATGCTTAGTTCAACAGCTTTACATTGAAAATAAGACCGTTTTTACACAGTTTTGCCGTACATGTTGTTTCTCCCTGCAATAACAAATGTGATGCCTTTTGAGTGTAAAAAGAAAATCATCCTATGCCTTTGTTTAAGTGCGTTCAACCATTCATTGTTATTCTGTCCGCCATTATCTCACTGTGGTTTGCAGTTTTTAATTTAAAAGTATGTAGTGTTGGATTTTAATGTGCTTCAGAGTTCTACAAAAAATAAAGAAAACAAATATTTTTATGTTACTGAGTAGAAGATTGTCAAAGTTTCTGGGTCAACTTTAGAACTGAAAAGTATTTTTTACTACCCCGAAGTAGAGGTGGAGTTGGAGGGAATGTGATGTTAAACATTTTTTATTCAACTTATGTCCTGTAGTTGTAAATGTGTATAAATTAAACAGTAAAACAGTCATACCTTTTTCTGACTCCTGTGTTCCACTATGTTTAAACATGTTGGTTATTGTAACGTTAGAGACATCCTATCAAACTTTTGTGTAGATACCTGTAGGGGAGCTGGAGCTTCTTCAGCATACAGCAGTTCAGACGAAGTGGAAGTGACCAAATTATTTAGCTTTGGCACATTTTGGTTTCTTTTTGTGCATCTCGAGGTGCAGAGCTCTGATGATGAGACAATCCTTCAGTGCAGAGCCCGAGCCCCCCGCCATGCACAGCGGACGCAGCCTAGGAGAACTGAAAAAAGAGAAAGTGGTTTGGGGCTTGTTTTCCACAACAACAATTTTACACTTTTATTCAAATACAGGCACTTACTGGCCTATCAGACGCTGTGTGGATGACCCAATTCTTCTGGAAACCTGGTCTCCCTTTACACATGATATCCTCAACTAAAATCAACGATGGGTGATATGTAAGAGACAACGAAGCATCAGTTAACAAAATCTGTAAGAAAATGTAGGCTAAGCCGTTGTAAGAAATGTGCTTTTTCTATGTTCTAAATTGAAATGCAAGGTTAAAATTAGGTTCCCAACCATGGTTTCTTTCAGTAGGAAGAATTTACCATGGTGCTTGGTGTTTGTGGCTCCTTTGACTCTGACCTGTGAGGTTTACAGGCGGCCTGAATTTTCACAAAGGAGACAGAGGCCTTGGGTGGCCTTTGCACTGAGTTGCTCCTGTTTGAAAGAATATAGATGAGGGTTATCGAAGGGTACCACACTCAATACGATGAAAGTATTGCAAAGTGACACAAACCTTCAGTGACATGTGAACAAGTTATACATTACATTTTTGAAGACTTCAGGGTCTGTTGGTCAGAGAAGGGGCCACAAATATCCAACACCGCCACCTTGTCAAAGAAAAACAAAAGGAGGACATTTTTGGTATACAAAGTAAGGACGATCATCTTCCTAGGGCACAGTCAAATGACCTGCCTCATGAAAACACGGGATCAGATATACACTGCATTTAGAAAAGTGTTTAACAACCAGTCATTAAATGTGTGTTTTAGCAGGGCTCCCTGAGGTTGTAGTATTACATTTTAAACTTTTCCCATAGAATTAGCTTGTTTTCATTCTTTTTGTTGTTTTATGTTTGTGTTTTTTTTTAATGGAGGCATCATTATATTGTTTTATCATACTTCATTGTCTGTTTCCGTGAAAAAAATACATGTATTTTTATTTATTTTCATGTTAAAACAAATAAACAAAGTGTAAAAAATATGAAGTTGTTTGTTTTTATATTGTGTATTCAATAGATATACTCTAAATACATATATCTTAAACTATTGATATGTATATATTCACTGTTTTTTTTATCTTCTACAGTGGATATGTATATCTTTACTGTTGTTTCTTAATTTTCTATTTTATTTATTTTTGCATTAGGATCAATAAAATATATCTAATCTAATACAATCTAAGAAGTCATCAGTATACATTTTACAGATGCTGTTGTCTTCTCTCTGATCATCCACCCACAGGGGGCGTCTCTGGCTGAGAGCTCTCATAAAGTGCTCACTGCTCACTTCTCTTCCGGCTTTGTGACAGGATGAGATTGTAGCATCAGCGCTGAACAGAATCCCAGCTCAAGTAGGTGGAAAACCTTTAGAGATGTGTGTGGAGACTGTTAAACTCAATCATCAATGTATTCGTGTTCATAAACACACATGTACGTCTGGTATATGTGCGCTTTTATTATCGTGCTATAGCCGGAAGTACCGATAGTTTCATGCTAGCAGCAGAGCAGCACTGGTTGCGAAAGTGAAAAGTTAAAACCCTGTTATCATCCCATTCTTAATTAAATCAATAAATTAGATACAGAAATTACATGACAAATAACTTATTAGCTTACAAGCCAACATTTGAAAAATAAACTTTGATTAATCTGTTAAACGTTGACGTCCACCTGCTACAATGAGCAATAATTCCCTTCTACAATAGTATCTGACCTTATCATAACGCACAAGACGCACTCAAAAGATCCAGTCTGTAGGATTCTGTAGCATCTAATGTGGTTCTCAAACTTTTTCTATCAGGCCCCCCTTTGGAGAAAAGTCGGGCCCCCCAAACACAAATAGTTAGGCTCAGTGGCGGCGCCAGAGATTTATTTTGGGGGTGCTGTGGGGTAGCTTGACGTTTCATAGAGGGTGCCCAAACCTTTAGGGTTTCCCATTAATGTACCGGTCGCTACAGTGGAATTTTCTACTGCAACAATCCCCACGCATATACACAGTGTGACAGTTACAACGAAGGCTCGATTATCAGCTCACGGCATATAGGTGTAAGCAGGGGTAAAGTGCTATTTTTATAGGTGGTGTGTGGACCTCACATAGGGGGGTCCAGGGGCAAGCTCCCCCCCGGGAAGATTTGTTTTTAAATATTGAAGTTAAATGCATCAATCTGGTGCACTTTGAGAGCAAAATGAAGAGATCTATGGATAGATCTCTCAACACGTAATAGTACTGTACTGCATCATATTATTTTCGAATCAATAATTTTTAAAATTATGATTTCCTTTTTTTTAACCATTTTTCCTCTTGGTTTCTCGCGCCTCCCTGGCATGCCTCTGCGTGCACCCCACTTTGAGAACCACTGCCCTAATCTAATCTAACTAGATTCCTTAATTTAAATCTTGATTTGTTTGACCACAAATGAAAACCTTTATTTACCTCTTTATTATTTAGGCATTTCAAATGTAGTTTAATTGTTTAGCAGGTCCAGAGAGATCCAGACTCCCTTTTGTCTATTCTTTACTATCCATACATGTTCTTTAATTAAAATACTTTATTATTATGGAATAATTACTGTATTGTTTATAAGGAAAACTGGAAAATGTATACCGCATTTAATACATATATTGATGTGTATTTTTTCTCAATATATTCACAATAACAACGATACTTAATTTCAGGTGATTGCGCGATAGTGAAAGCATAATAATATGTGTCATATTAAGAGGATATTCAGCTGGGGATATGTACAATTATTGCTCATAAATGTGACTGTGTTTATGTGTGTGTGATCAGGGTGATGGGGCCTGACGGAGCCCCGGGTCCAGCTGTGCCCTGGAGGAAGGTGCTGTGGGAGCGGCAGCCGTTCCCTGACAACTATGTGGACCAGCGTTTCCTGGAGGAACTACGCAGGAACGAGGGCATCCGACAGTACCGATACTGGACTGTGGTGAAAGAGGCAGGCTTTGTCGGAGAACAGCTGTCCTGTGTGGCCATTTTTATCACCCTCTGGCTCTACATGGAGCAGGTAAAGCTTTTAGAAAACTGTCTCGTAGAACACACTGTAGCCTTAAGGCAGGGGTTCCCAAACTTTGCCATGCCAAGGACCCCCATATAGCATTATCGTCTGTCGGGGACCCCCCTGTTGCAATTTGTTTTTAAATGATTTCCGTACGATTCTAATTAAACAGGGCCCGTACCTGTCGCAACCAATTTCGACATTCTAATTAGAACAGTATAACGAGAGGTAGTNGCCCACGGTGGTGGTGGGGTTATGGTATGGGCAGGCGTATGTTATGGACGACGAACACAGGCCACTCGATTCACAACATTACCCTAACCCTAACCCTAACAATAATCCTAACCCTCACACCAGATACTGACTAGTTTTCTGACCCCCCCAATAAAGCAAAAATGCACGTTTCAGAGTGGCCTTTTATTGTGGCCAGCCTAAGGCACACCTGTGCAATAATCATGCTGTCTAATCAGCATCTTGATATGCCACACCTGTGAGGTGGGATGGATTATCTCGGCAAAGGAGAAGTGCTCACTATCACAGATTTTTTCAGATTTGTGAACAATATTTGAGAGAAATGGTTATTTTGTGTATATAGAAAATGTTTTAGATCTTTGAGTTCATCTCATGAAAAATGGGAGCAAAAACAAAAGTGTTGCGTTTATATTTTTGTTCAGTGTATTATGCAGTGGCCCCTTACACCAACCACAAGGGCCTCTATACATCTTTGACCGTAGTTAGCAAACTGCTGTCATACACGACCGCTGTAAAAGTGAGTAAAGTGATTTGGCAAAGTAGAAATACCACAGATAAAAACAATCTGTAACAAAGTGTTAGAATTGATTACTGCCACATAAAACCTAAAATAAGAGAAACCAGGATTCATGTTCAAAAATATAACCTGTTTATTCAAAAACATTGAAAATAGTGCATGTGCGGTCTGTTTAGGTAGAATAACTGCAATTTGGTATTTCTATTTACACAAGGTTCAGGCACTCTTGGAAAGTAGGCAGACAGAGGAGCACATTCCGGCATTTATGGCCAATGGTATTATGTACAAAACAGGCCGCTCAAGACTCAGTGAATTAGCAGACGGCAGCTCCCAGAGGACAGAAGCCCAGCAGAGCTTCAGCTGGAGGACACATCACAAAGGGCAGAGGTCTCTGAGCACCAGCGAGCGGCGGTTTAGAGGATCACTGGTATCGATGGGTAATGGAGTTCTGAGTAGAAAATACTGTTATTTCACATTTGGGATAGCTGGAGGATGCCTCCTGGAGAGAAGATCAGATTAAATATATTAATATAATGTTGAATATAATATAACAATAATACCAAAACACACAGTATTGCATACTACAGTCCAGAAATATATTTTACAAGGAGCGACAAATGCAATACTGTGCCTTGTTCTTGTGAGTTGTTACGACCCACCATTGATGTGCTTGGTTCTACTTAAAGGCAGACAAAATAAATGTAATATATAGATATTGTCTGATCCCTCATGAGTGTAGTTATGCTGCAGCTAACTCTGCTGTTGCCAGGAAATAACAACATTTCAAAATGTATAATAAAATGAATGAATAAAATCGAAATAAAGAAAGTATACATTTCTAACAAAAGTCTTTACTGCAGCTATAAAAAAAAAGAAAGGGAAATGGCCCTTACTTATCTGATGAGCTCTGGTCTAAAGGCTTACCATGAAACATGTAAAAACCTTTACATTAAAAAGTATATTGGTTTGGTAGTGTTTTGAAAAAGAACAGAGAAAATGATTGGTGAATAACAGCTTGGAAATAATGGTGATATTACTGTTATCTGAGATAGCTATAATATACATAAGACAGCGGTTTGTTACAGAACAAAAAATATTTGATGTGAAATTTGGAGATGAGCAAATCAAAATGTTTGAGCACTTTGTTTCAGGGCTCATTGTTCCCGCTCACATATTTCCTTATACATATATTTATTTGGCAATATTTATTTTTAACTTGCTGTAATACTGCACCATATTAAGATTGTTAAACAATTCATAACCTTGTGGATTGACAGACATTTCGGTGATTTTTTATAAATATAGTCAAGAAACAAAAATCATGCCCCCACATACTGTATATCTATAGGGGAGAGAGTCTGAGTAAGCAGAGAGGCATAAAGTAGGATGGAAAGAGTCAAAGGAAAGAGGGAGACCATGCGGGAAAGAACCTAAAGAACCATCGGAGAGCACAGAGGAAATGAGGCGGAGAGAAAAAGGAGAGACCGGCCAAAAGCAGGGGAGGAACCAGTGAAAGGGGAGAAATGTACGAGAAAAATAAGTTGGGGGGGGAAAGGGAAAATAACGGTTATTGCATGAGAGAAACTGGGGAAGGGCAATAAAACAAATTCATGCTAGGAGAAAGAGGGAAAAGGGGGGATGAAGCGCAGAGAGAAAGATGAAAACTTGACAGAGTGCTCAGCCTGTTGTCTCTGGCTCCAGTAGAAAGCTGCACAGAGAAGTCTACTGAGGCTGATGGGAAAGAGAATATGAGAAACACATTTTCCAGCAGACCCCCACCCAGCTCAAATAACAATTCCCTCTGCCCCTGTAGCGCAAGGTTTCATTGTGTGTACGTGAGCATGCATATAAGCCAGTGCATGTTTAATTGGCAGACTGGAGGACATCATAAAGTAGCGAGGTTATGGCGTGGTTTCAGAGTCACCTTGGCACACTAGGTGGAGCACGGTGATGTTGCCTAGCGATCTGCTGAAGGCTCTTGGTGCTCTTGGAAGAAGCATTAGAGGGCACTCGAGGGACGGATGGGGCATGGCCTCGAACACCGACACTGGTCTTTTTAGGGAGTGTCGGGCTAGGTGGAGAAGAGAACTTTGAGTGACAGGTAGAGGTAGCACAGTTTTCTGAATGTACACTGAAAAACTGAAACTTTAAGTGAATGTATTAAAGGTGGGGTAGGTAATTTTGGAGAAACCAGCTCGAGTGCGCTAGAATTTGAAAGTACACAACCGGAAAAAATCTGCCACTTCCTTACAGAGCCCCTCCTCCAACACACACGAACGCGCACATGACCAATGAGGGCACGAGATAAGTTTGTGCACAGATGGAAGGCTGACAGGCAGGTAGGCCATCCAGTTATTTTAGCCGGGTCGGCTCAGATGATTGGTCGTGCTTTTTACAGAACCACGGCTTCCACAGATGAAATCTTTAATGGATTTGTTGTCAAAGCTCTTCAGATATTCATTGCTATCTGGATGTTAAGAGCATTCCATGGAAAATAACACAAAGTGTATCTGAAATAAATGACATAGCCCACCTTTAACAAATTAAACATAATTGTAGAAGGTTAGTTGAAAGCTATAATATTAAGTTGAACCTAATATTTTTCAGTGTACTTTTGCATCTCTGTAGTTTATATATGTCTGTACCTGGAGGGTCGTATCCAGGAGGAGTCTACAGGTGGAGGCAGAGGGGTGGTGCAGGTAGAGGTGGAGAACTTTCCAATGACAGCGAGCGCCTCCTTCAGCGCGGCGTGCTTGCGGAGAACTTCCTCCCGGTACTTCTGCTGCTCCGTTGACTCATCCATCAGCGCTGAGCATTCTCCCAGAGCGTAGAGCTGGGCCAGGAGCTCAGAGCTAATGAACTCCTTCACCTACGGAGAGGGATTATTAACAGCTGTGACCAGTCAAATTGTAAGAGTTAGTAAAGTGATATTTTAGTCCAATTTGGGATTTTGGCTCCAAATTCTTGAAGGCGTTGTGCAAATCATTGTCTTTTTTTTCCTTTGGTCTCCCCTTTCTTTTTTTAATTCATTGAAATATGATCAAATAGTGTTTCAAATTGGTGAAGACTTGTAAAGAAATACATATGAAAAAGTAATGAGGAAGATTGATGCCAAACAAAGTCACTTTAAGGGTTTGAGAGGCAAGAAAAGTGCTGATTTTGTTGGACTGTGGTGAGCAAAAATGATTCAAAATAGTTAAAAAGTGTGGCCTGTCTTACGCTGTTGATCATGAGGTGCATAATGGTCTTTGGCATGAGGTCCTTGATGGTCTTATAGATGATGCTCATGTAGGATTCCACCAGGTTACGGATGGTCTCCACCTGACGCTCCAACTGAGGGTCTGTGAAGTTCTCAGGAGCTCCATTCCCCTGCTCATCCATCTAGGTGAAGGACAGAGGGGATGGAGTAAGGAGCAGATTGTCCTCATGTGTTTTAAACAAGGATAAATACTATAGTATAGTGTGATAGAAAAACTAAGCCAATAACGTTAATACAGATTTGTGAAGCAATTACGATTTGTTTTATGTGTATTTCTAAATCTATTCTATGCTTTTTTTTATTGAGCCACTACGATAGGACCAGGGAGAGCAGAATAGGGGAAGCACAGGAGAGGGGGTTAGGGAGGAGGGGGCAGAAGAAAGAAAAGGGGGAGTGGGTGAGGGATAAGGAACTGCTGATTAGAAACAGACTAGAACACACACACACACACACACACACACACACACACACACACACACACACACACACACACACACACACACACACACACACACACACACACACACACACACACACACACACACACACGTTGTAGTGACATCATGGGCCAAGAATGCTGTGTTGAAGAGCCAACGACAGAGCGAGATGGAAGGGGTGGGGGACTTGCAGTTTTTGCTTTTGGCAGGGGAAGAGAAGGGGGAACATGGAGAGAAGGGTACGGGGTTATTGTCAGGGATTAAGGTGAGCAAAGTCAATGAGGGCATACGACACAAACGCTAAAGGTGCAGAGAGGTGCAGCTCCCCACAGCTGAAGGTCAGGGTGGGGTTTAATTAGGTTGAATTGGGGGTCAGAGTACTAACTGCGACTTTCTCAGGGTAAACTCCGGCCTGCAGCAGAGACGCCTTCCAGCTGTCCAACTCCTCCTGAGAGCCACACGCCAACTCCAGGCTTTTGTAGTCTTTATACACGTTCCTGCAAAATCAGTGCAACATTGTCAGACATCTCCAAGCTTTGGATAATAATGCGTTTTTCACAATACAGAGTAATAAACACAGAAGTGCCGAATGAGCCTATATAAGACAAGAATTAGTCAAAAAGGAACTCTGAACTTTTAGTAATGACTGGTTATTGCTGTGTTTTTCTTCCCCTGGCAACTTAGGTTATGTAGCCAGGGTTTTGTCCCAATGTGTGGAATAATTTTAAGCTAAAGCAACAATGTTTTCAGTTATTTAAAGCTATGCAACGTCTCCTATTTCTCACCAGTTTAAGTTCCAGTGGAAACAAAATAAGTATTACTTCAGGTCTTGTGGAAAGAGAGGAGAGTAGTCTCAAGTAAAGTCTTTCCTTCTAAACATTTTCAAATTCAGACGGTTAAACTATCACGTATCTTTTGAGCTATTACTTTTGAGAGGAGGCCAATCATTTAATATTAGTAAGTGCGTAGTTTCCTGAAAAAGGAAAATATATATTCATAATGGCCCATTGACAAGAATTTACATTTGTTGTTTAAAAATAATAATTAGTTAAGGACTTTCTTGTTTTAACCGTGCACAATGTTACAAATAAATTGTAAAGAAAACAATTGCGTCAATTATTTGCCAGAACCTCCATGCAACATGTATACAAAAATATGAACAGAACAGCCTGGTCCAGTTGACGGTGTGTTAACACTGGACATTTATATAAATGGAGCACTGGCTGACCTTTGCCCTCCTCCTGCATCCTGTGTAAATGACCTGACACAGGGGTAGCACAGGTCATTGAGTTTATATTAAAAGGGCCCCACCAGAGTGAACCCTGTGTTGGGAACCACAGATTGAACACAGATCACTGAAGGAAGAAGAATTGTTTAACAAGTTTGAACGTTTTTTCCAAAAATGCAATTTAAATGCAATATCGTATATAAAATCTAAAGGACTTTAAAGAGGGAGACCAGGGCCGTCCCCCCCTACAGGCCGATCATGCAGACTGCGTGGGGCCTCTCCTTGCGGAGGGTGCCTCAACTGAGCCGAAAATGCGGCGCAATTAATGTGGCGCGGCACGGTTTCGCCGCTGCAAGGCTCCACTAGAACCCCTCATGTAGGCCAGGGACGGCCCTGAGGGAGACACACACAAGCGCTTGCAGCTAGGCAGATACACACACATCCACAGAGACACAAAATAAATCAGTTTATACTGCTGTGCTTGACATGACCACAGCTAGTGCAACCCTTATCTCCATCATCTATTTTCTCTACATTTCCCAGCTCCTCTTTCCACTCCATCTTTTCTCTCTCTTCACACCAGCAAAGTATCTCTGTGCTTTGGCTGCGATGGCAACACAGCAAAGTAAGAAACAATCAAAGGATCTGGAGCAGGCAGCGGCCCATCTGTTAAACATTTTTCTTTAATCACTCCGTTTTTTCTTTCCTCCTTTTGTTCCATTCTCACATTCAGAACACATAGCAATTAACCCCAAATATGTGAAACCTTTGTGTGTAAGGGAGACAACAGACATGGAAAGAGAACAAGAGATAGACTGCAGCAACATAAAGGGAAACAGAAAGATTTAGCCTTCAGTTGGAGAGCTTATGGCTGAGCTAGGATGGGTGAGGTTAATACGTCAGGGTGTGGTGGCTCACAGACGGGGAGCCAGGCCAACAATGACAATACTAGAGTGCTATAACCCTCAAATCAGAACACTAACATGCGTATACACCAGCGAGCACACATTCAAATTGTTCTCTGCGCTGATTTATCACTCTCTTCAACTTTTTTCATCCCCTTTGCTATCCTCTCCTCAGCTTGTAGCCAGTGTGAGTTTTTTCACTCATCTTGAGAAATTCTGTACAGAGCCCTCGCTGCTTTAGACTTGAGGAGTTTCCTGAGGTTTTGGATTACTGTTAGACAGGGACAAAAACCACTGCAATGTCTGCCACACACACACGACACACACACACACACACACACACACACACACACACACACACACACACACACACACACACACACACACACACACACACACACACACACAGACTCTCTCTCTCTCTCTCTTACACACACACACACACACACACACACACACACACACACACACACACACACACACACACACACACACACACACACACACACATAGAGAAAGAGAAACAGAGAAAGAGCGCAGGAAAGGGAGATCGGAAGAGCGACAGAATTTGACACATTCCTGGCCGATGGCTCTGATACTCTCTCTCCCGCTTTCTTTCTGTGCTCAACCCTTCCAATTCTTCTTTCTCCCTCCTTTTTGTGGTGAGTCGAGCAATTCTTTCCAAACAAGAGCAGCCTCATCTCTGATCCAAGCTCTCTGGCTTTGATTAGCTGCTTAATGAGCCTGCCGTCGGTATGCTGTGGTCGATATCCACACACACACACACATAATGCATACACACACACAAAACCACTTTGTGTTACCGAATGCAGCATAGCACAGAATCATAAACAAAAGCCCACATGTTCTGGTACAATCAGTTAGGCATTGGGTCAGATCCAGCTGCTAAACACTCTGTCTCTTTCTCCCTTTCCTTCTCTTTGTCTCACAGTCTTTCCCAATCTGTTTCACACATAAACCACGCAAACACAGCCCTACCCTCAACAGCCTGGCATATACATGGAGGCAAAAAAAACGACACCCGCTGCAGTACACACTGGATATCCTTTCAATTCCAGTGGTGGCAAAGTTGAATGGAAGAGGTCAAAGGAAGGGCAAAACACCACTCTGACATCTCCTCCCTTTTCCTCCTCTGTCATGTCCACCCTTGTAAAACATCCCTTAAACTTCAGCAAGCAGGTGACGAGAACAGAACTCCCTTTTTTCTGATTCATGCACATACTGTACGCACAGAGGCCTGCTCCAGCCACACACAAAACAAACCTTAACTCTGTGTTGAAGAGAGCGAAGACACACTTGCTGGACATGAAGGTCTTCTCCACATCTCTGAACCTTAGGTTGTCCAGGGGGAGCATGTACTTCTTCTCTTTCTCCTGGGAAACACAGAATGCAGAGAGATAAAGCTTGACAAATGCTGATGACTCCAATATGAAATCACAGAGGTAACACAGATGTCGATAGCCAACACAACAGACAATTAAGGAAGTTGAGTTTAGCTAAAATAGCTTTTTGTCTCATAGTAAATATTATTTTGTCTACTCCTTTTTAAGGAAGACTGTGGCAGAGGGACTGTTCAAGTGTCAGAAGGTGAAGGCGAACGAGCACCTGAGTTCATATCAGATGATGTGTCTGCAAGTCA
This sequence comes from Notothenia coriiceps, assembly GCF_000735185.1. NCBI lineage: Eukaryota > Metazoa > Chordata > Actinopteri > Perciformes > Nototheniidae > Notothenia > Notothenia coriiceps. The sequence goes on along the minus strand of NW_011360232.1, from coordinate 10,563 downwards.
GACGGATTCACAGTCACAGCCCACTTACTAGCGAAATAGAGACAGTGGGAGACAAAGAAAAAAAAGGGGACACCATAAGTCTACACTCTGTCATCACCATGGGGACTTGTGAGTGACAGGGAACAGTTGGAGGAGACTAGCGGCCAGTGTGAGGAGAACCAGACAGTATGGAGGCAGGGTACAGAGAAGTGAAACGGGGAGGGAGGGAGGGAATGAGAGAAGGAGTACGAGAAAAAAGGAGGGAGAGAGGCCGGGCCCACATGTGAAAGTCATTACTCAGACTCAAGCTCTAACACAACATTTTTCCTAAAGTGAAGCCCTTCCCCCTCATCTCTCTTCCTCGGCCTGCTCCCTCCTGCTAACTTTTGAGAAGGAGGCTTGCAGAACGGTTGGTAAGAGGAACGGCCATGGGTGAGGTAAAGAGAGGGAGAAGTATGAGATCGATAGGCAACTTCTATATAATAGAGAACTAGAGCATGCATGCAAAAGATGGAGTCCTACAAATCTTGGACGTTGTGCATGTGGATGCATTTGTGTCTTTGCACACATGTGGAATGAGATGCAAGAGTGCATATGCACATTTCCGTTTTCCCTCTTTCCCCTGAACCCTACGACTCTCTTCCTCCGGTCCTCTTTCCTTTTTTCCAGAGGGGCCCACTTCCTGTTACAGAGGCTAAAAAAAAATGACAGTACGGGATTGGCGCTCATTCAGCAACATCTGGGATCGCTTTGGACAAAGGGGGAGGAGACTGGAGAACGTATAGGGTGCTACGATGGGGTAGGAATAGAAAGTAGAGATGATGAAGAGAGGAAGAGGAGGGATAGAGGTGGACAGATGGATTTGAATTTTTGCTAGAATAGAACAGGAAGGGTTGAGGAACCTACAGAGCAGAGGGAAGTGCACAGGAGAAGTTGGGAGAAACTGCAGACCTCTCCAAAGTTGATTCCCCATGGGTCCCATCAACCCATATATGGCTGCTAAGTTCCTCCCTAACTCTCTCTAGTTCTCTCCCTCCTTGCATTTCCTCATGACTTCCTCGAGTGAACAGGCCGATCCCGAGCTGAATGAGTGAATGTGCCACGTCAAGACTGGATACTACACCGGGACACAGCCCTGCGGACGCCCCGACTCAAGACACATCTCCAGAGGAGGGACAACCATCGGAGTGGACGTCTGAAGTCTGTGAGACCCCTCGCCTTGTGACCCAGCACCGGGGATAAGATAGGAGAGTATAACAGAAGCAAATCTTTCCGAATCCTCTCCGCCACTGGCAGGACTGCTAGCAAACAGCCAGAGCGGGAAAAGCCGAAGCCGCAGAGAAAGTGAGAAAGGGTCCTGCTCCGTCATCCCAGTGTTCAGACTACCTGTTCAGGATCTTACTGGTGTACAGTAGTCTGCACATTGGTTAGACTGTGCAAGGAAAAGCAAGATTCGGGAGAAAACATGCATGTACGCTATTCTGATGCAAATTAAGGGTCTATTAATATGATTTGTCTTTCCTGAACTGATGCAAATGCCTTTAAATGTGCGTTCGCTCTCACACTCTTTCAATGCAGTCACTAACTCTATCTAATGCATCCATTTTGTAGCATTGATCCTCTTTAATTAGATGCTCTTGTTTGTTAGGTGCTATCTAATTACAATGCATCACATTTGAGTAGTGACTGTTGTTTTACCAGTAATTAAGGCAGAACAGCTCATTAAATTAAACTGGCTAATTAATTTAGCTTATTTTTCAAAATCTCAAAATGGACTTATTCCTCTCATTGGGTATTTGGAGCTCCTGCATGTGCATCTGTGTGGCAACATGATAACTCTAGCGTTCAAAGAGATTGTGGCACTGTGTTGTTTATGCATGTGTGTGTCATAATCCCAGCTGTGTCAGGGTGGTTGTGAAGTATCATGCATCAGAGCCGCTTTGTCTCCTTTTAGTCCAGACTAATGGATTTGAGATATTGAGCAGGCCTCACACACACACACACACACACACACACACACACACACACACACACACACACACACACACACACACACACACACACACACACACAACTCTCTCACACACACACACACACACACACACTCCCTCTCTCAAACACACACACCACACACACACACACACACACACCAGAGAGAGAGTGGGAGCATGTAGATAAGGTGTATATGGCATGAGCCGCTGTTTTTCTTCTTTTTTTTTTTGTTTATTAGACTGCCTGGTGGTGGCCCTGCAGTGGAGGGTTGAAGGAATGTATGTCTGTTCAGTGTGCTGTGGAGATTAAACTCTGAAGTATGTATACTGAACTCTCAGTATGAGGTCAG
>NW_011360232.1:0-8198 GCF_000735185.1 Notothenia coriiceps | reverse complement strand
CCCTCGATCCTATCATGCAAGCATTCATCCACTGAGACTTTCTAGACGTAGCCGGCCCCTGGGCGGTTCTACCTGAATGTGCGCGCATCTCTCCGCATAAAAGGAGACCTTGCCTCCTTACTGTCATCCCTTTCTCTTCAGCAAGGCAGTGAGATACAACTGAGTGAAGAGAGACGGATAAGAATATAAGACAACGAAGAAAATGGACTCACCATTGGAGCACCCCTGTCCTTCGTGTCGGGGCTCAATAGAGGGCGACGACCCCCACTGTCGGTGCATCGCGTGTTCCGACCACGCCATTAACGGCGGGGAGAGGGACGACGATGACGACACCTCGTCGTCTGGGATTTCCGGCGACCGCCAGGAAGGCCAAAAGCATAGGTCTGCGCGACAGGACTTACCGCCGGTGATGACTATGGCGGCGGAGCGTGCAGGCTTGCCGCTCCCCCCACCGCTGCCACCGAGGCCGGTGAGCCGCCTGCGTCAGGGCTTCTACGGCCCGGCCCGTCCAGCACAATCGGCCTTCGTTTCACTTTCAGAACAGACATCTGGCGGTGTGTGGAGGCCACGTGGTGGCAGCCACTGAGAACGAAGGCTTCGGTGACTACTTGGGTTGGAATCCTCAGAGTGGAGGCCACTCGGACACAGGTGTGATTACTGCAGCCGGTCGTGTGATGTCCCTGGCCACCGTGGCGTCGCGTAACGTGTGGCTAGGTCTGACCGCACTGGCCAAGAAAGAACGAGACGATCTCCTTGGGGCCCCCGTTGCCACGGAAGGGCTCTTCGGATCGATATCCTCGTTCACCCAGCGCTTCAGTCGCCTGGAGGGAGAGAGGGCGCAGCTCAGCCGCATGCTTCCGCTGGCTCGCCCCCTCAGGTCTCTCCGCAAGGGAGAGAGCGCCCGGCGGTGGTAAGGCGGAGAGAGAGGCGCCGGTACAGAGCCCCTAGAGATCCTGACGCGCCCTCTGCCTCCGCGGTCCATCCCGAGGTACCGGCCCAGTACCGGCCCTCACTAGGACGGACTGACCGAACCCGGCAGGCTCCCGCTCTGTCTCCGGCCCCGCCGCAGCGAAGGGGTACCGGGTGGGGAGCTCCGTCAACCAGGAGTTGACTGGCGGCGGGAGGAAGCGTCCCAGCGGAGAGAGGTGATTCTTACGTCAAGGACGCGAGGGCGAATCCCGCCTCCTCCCTTTTTAAAAAAAAATCCGGTCAGAAACAGTCAGATGGAACAGTGTTGTTGTGGGAAGACAGCGTGTGTATACATCGGGGCTGTGATATAAACACAGGCGGGGCCCTCTACTCAGGGGCCCTGTCTGTCCTATGCTGCTTGCTGAAGAGAAGTAAAGGATGACAGTAAGGAGGCAAGGCCTCATTTTATGCGGTGAGATGCACGCGCATTCAGGTAGGCCCGCACCGGGGCCGGTTACGTCAAAAAGTCTCAATGGATGAATGCTTGCATGATAGGATCGAGGGGGAGTACCCATAGAGTCCAGTAGAGGGCTCCACCTGTGTTTATATAACAAGGGTTACCATACGTAACCCCTCGTTTTCTCCAGCATTCAAAAATCCAATGGAAAAAATCCCATTTATTTTACTTCACCCGACAATAGTTCGTCATCACATCCTTGATAAAGCAGGCAATAGCACCCAAAAGCTTAAAGACAAAACTGGAAATGAAACAAAAAATGTTTATGTCACATAATGTTAATAGATGCAACATATACTCTGTCATGTTTTTTATTACTGGACCAAATTTGAACGGAAAAAGAGAAATTGTTTCATACCACTCCCAGTGTACAAATGAATTCTCCCAGGAAGTCATGTTCATAGAGCTGTGTGGCACACTTGTCCTCATCGAACAAGGCAAAGCGAAGCTTCTGGATCTCCTCAAAGTGGTAGTCCACTTGAAACTTCATCCCGAACACTGGGTTCAGGTTGTTCACAGCTGTCTCAGTGCGGCCGAGCTTAAAGACAAGAAACAAGAGAAAAGGACATAAACAACATGTCCTTATATAACATTCAATTGGACTTATATATTATATTTCTATGCCACCTGAGTTGAGAATGAACTAACTTTAGCCTCTAACTGCTTTGGACTGTATTGCGTTTAAAGTTTTTCTTGATTTAGATTCTCAAAGAGCAGCAATTAAAAAAACTACATTCAATGTACCCACTGAAGCTGATGGGAATATAACCCAAAAGTATTTAAAAAATGGAAATATTGACCTGATGTACAGAGTATGACCAAAGTTATTACGATGCATCCCGAGGACAATCCAACAATTGTTGAGAACAGCGCTTAATATGTGGCTCTTTGGCTGCTGCCTTCGTGAGGTAATTGCTAACTTTGTCTGTATGCTGGGAGGTTGATGAAAACAGGACTTGGTGAAAGCTCACACTGACCCAAATATTGAAAGGTAAAAAAAACATTGCCAAAAGACTCCGTCAAGTTGCAGTTGACTGAATATAATTTCAGCACTGTGAGTGACCCCTTTACAATAGAGTCATGTGATTGTTAAAATAATAATAATATAATCAAATATTAGAGATTGGGTTGTACCATTTATTGTCCTACTTTTTCCCAGGTGGATCCAGCTTTGTGGTATAACAAATAATGAATTGTGGTTCCCTAAAAAATAGCCCGTCCAGTACACTGATAGATTAGAGAGTGTGTGAGTGCCTGTAAGTGCACTGTGAGATTCATGTTATTTGCTCAGGGTCCTGTAAAGCAGGGTTTTGGATGACTAATAGCACTTTTCCACTGCAGGACCTAGCACGGCTTAGCACAGCTTAGTTTGGCCTTGATAGGCCAGGCTCACTTTAAGCTGCGTTTCCATTACAGTTTAGTAACTGGGGTAGTTATTATAGTAACGCAGTGTAAGCGGCGATTGGCTGTTCGGCGGGCAGAGCAACGCTGCGTAAAACTGCTGTGACGTCATATTCAATGCGACACAACTCAAACACCATAACGGGGTGTTTCTCAATGTCGAGTACGCTTGCTTGGTAGCACATGTCGTCCGAGTCACTTACTTCAGAAGCGAGGCAAGAATACTTCCTGGCATTCGGAAAACGAAGAGTGGAACAGGCGAAGTGTGGGGCAGTCATACGAGAGGACCGGCCTTACATTTTCCGCCACAGATTTGGGGAAATTGGTCCGTGCGCAAAGCATTGTGGGGATTTTAAGACCGCGGAGTCTACACATGTGCAGCCTCGAAATTTCTCGCTACGAAGTACGCCGGGCTCGGTAGGATTCCAAGTATGCTGGACATTGGAACAGTCCTTCGGCGGCACTCGATGACGTAGCATCCTTGAAATAGTGGCTCTGGAGCAGCTTTACTCCGACATCGAGAAAACACCCCCACGGAAGTGATCGTGTACTTGGCAAGCCCCCAGGAAGTGCACCGGACTCTTGAGAGAAGGGTCCAGCTGCAGCCGCAGCCAGACAGTGCTGAACCTGTACGAAGTTTTACTTCCAAATATGGTCAGAAGTAGGGATGGGTACCGAGAACCGGTACTAAGTCAATGCCGGTACCTGATTGGACGGTATCGGTATACCGTTAAGCCGCTGGACAAACGGTGCTGCTATCGGTATATCTGTTACGTCTACTTCCTTAGTTTAACTTTAAACCATTATGGTTGGTTGGGAACCCTCATCCCGTGTGATGTATCCGGTTTGAGACCCCTCTGATTGGCCACTGTAAATGCCACTCCTCATCTCTCTCAACAGCGCTCTTATTATTGTTGTGAGACTCCCGCAGGCATGGCGGACAGAGCGAAGCGATCGAAGGTCTGGATGCACTTTTTAAAAATGTAGTGGCGATAGTGCAAGGTGCAATCTATGTACTCAATACGTTGCTTGTAAAGGGGGTAACACAAGCAACTTAATGAAGCATTTGCAAACGAGACACGGTGACTTTGTTGTTATTAGGTACTTGAACTGCGCATACGTGCGATGGATATATCCAGTGCTAAAGCACCGCCTCTGGCGGCCATCCGGGACTCATAGAACCCTAGTTACAGCCGTAACTATCATTTTAATTCCCACTTCATTTATTAGCTTCCGGGAAAAGCCATGGGGGAACACTGCTAAATGGGCTTGCTTTGGCAAACTTTATGGTCTCCACTCCACTCCATATGCCCTCGTTCTCTCCTTACTTGTCCAGCCAAACCGAGAAGGGTCCAGCTGCAGCCGCAGTCAGACGGTGGAGGTTGAACTTGTAGGAAGTTGTACTTCCAAATATGGTCAGAAGAGAGCGCGCCCAACACGTGAGACGCTGACACGAGGATATTTAATGAGAGATGGAGGTTTACAGAGAACAGACAACAGACAATATGGCGCACCGAGTACAGGTAATTAACGTCTTGTGGATTTAAATATAATTACATACTATTTAGGTTCTCGGTTGTTTATCGATTTGGCTGTTTAGCGCAGTGTAATTGTGTTCATTTTGCTAATTTGTATTTTAAATATTCAATTTAAAGGAATGGAATACATAAATAATATATATATGTGTATGCTAACTGAGCGAGCATGTCCAGTTAGCATACATGCTAGCTCAACGAGCATGTCAAGCTAAGAACTAAGATATATCTTAGCTTGACCGATGGAACAATGCATGATTTTGTGTAAGTTTTAAATATTCATTGAAGGTGTCTTTCACATTTGAATGTTTATTTATTCAAAACATGTATTAGTTGCTTGCTATACTGTAGACATATGTATAATTATATAATTATTTTAAGTGTGGTTTAAAGTAAACTTATATAAAGTTATTGGGTTGAGCCAAGTAACCCAGGTCGATGCAATCAGGTAATTAGGACAGAACCTCTGTTTTTAGATGGGGTTTGTGGCCATGCTGTAGGCGGCCTGACGTTTAAAATAAATGATCAAATCTTATCTGTTAAGATCAATGTTTTATTTAAAAGGTTTTTATTTATTTGTTTAAGGAGGGACCCCAGAGCCAAGGGCAGGCCGAGCAGACCACCTTCTCCCGCCACAGGCAGGATCAAACTCTCGGTCCGGCAGCTTCCCCGGTGATGGGCTCCNTTTTCCCTACTTTTACATTATGCAGGAAATTTTCTCATACCACATATACAAGCCACATTGCTTGCAGGAGATGGGCAAAGGTAAACATGACAGGGTAAGAACATTTTATATTCAGGTAAAAAGCGTTTTTTTTTCTTTACTTTGGCTTTTTATTGATTTGCTATAATTTGTTCGATGTAACGAGTAATGCTTGCAATGATTGAAACCCTTAACACAAAAATATGTACGCAGGTACTCATCCATCTGTCATCAATATCATTTCATTATTTGGACTGCACGATAGTGCTGTTTTATTTTTCTTATTTTTCTGTGAATGGATGGTAAGATTTATTTATACTTGCTTATTTAGTTATTTGTGCATTTATGTCCAAGGAAGCTTTACTATTGCCACAAATGAAAGGCAGAGCTCCTTACAATTGTCCTGTCTCGAGTTCCATTACAATAGTGTAGTGGCCATGCTGGGCGCCAATTTGGGGTTCGCATCTTGTCCAAAGACTTGTTAAACGCAGAGTCCGGAATCAAACCACAACTTTTACTTCCTGATGCCCACCCGCAAAGACACTTTTTCATCTTTACTCCTTTTTGAGTCCACTGTTATATTTACACCCGTCTCGTTATGACCTATTTAGTAAAAATATCATACGCTATATAAATTAATAATAATGTGCATTTAACGCCGGCAGTTAAGCCTTTTGCTAAAATGTTGCACTATTTGTGGATCTTTCTCTGAAAGGAAAATGGCTATTCTGCATTTGCCCATCGTAGTGGTTAGCAGCAGTTGGATGCGCCATTATGTGGCGCCCGGGGAAACACGCAAGGCCAAGGTCTGAAGAGTTATAGAATTTTGTTAAATGCCTTCATTACTTTTTTCTGATTCTTTCCGGAATTTCCACATGTAAAAGCTTTTTTATGGAAATAGGAAAATTATAATTTCAAATTGGTCTTACATTTGGTTCTATTTCTTCCTAATTAAGCCGTGTCCAGAAGATTTGGCCCAGGTTCCGGCATAACTCCATTCCAATCTTGGACCGTCTTGATGGTCAGCTATGACCCAAGGAATAAGGCTATTTTCAAGTAGACGAAACTATACAGGTAAGCTGGTGAAAACATTTTTAGATGGATAATATTAGAAATTGCAATCTGTATTAGTATCATGATGGGGCGTGAAATTGGGTAAGCTACGTCGCTTCCATTTTTCAAGTAAAAACCGGCCACTATGTAGATACTGTTTTTCATTATGTACGTATATGTTACAGTGGATCACAAACAAAAAGGTTCTTGCAGGAATGCCCAACAATGTACAGGAAGTCGCCTTTGATTCATTTGCAACTTTAGGACTAATTTACACATACTCACTGAAGTGAACATTGTCCTCTGCGTATGGAACTATTGTTATAACTTCCATGAACATTGGTTCAAACAGCCCAACTTCAAGTTATTGTTAACAGTCCAGCCCTAATACTTGCTTCCAATTGTGGGTTTTATCTTAAGGGATCGGACGATATGGCTTTTTCAAGCCGATTACCGTACAGATTATAAATCAAGGAACGAATATTGGAACCGATTACATTTGCAGTAATCAGAATCTTGGTGTCAAATTTGAATACACAATCCAACACCAACTTCGTTGAATGCCTTTAGCTATGTTTAACAGTTAGCCCGCCTGTTTTTCAGGCTCAGGGATCGAAATGACGATTCCCAGATCAATTGATATATCTTCTCTAAAGGGAGTAAATTAATATATTTTTCTCACAGCAATGATAACCTGTGAGTTGGTATGTAGAAAAGTCAGATCAATTACCATTTTTTTTATTTTGATTAAATTCAGATTGAACATAGTAAAAAATGTAATTTAGTTTCGTCCAATACTTATAGCTTACTTGAAACCACCCTTGAATGATGGGATAGTAGCTAAAGTTTAGGAATCCAAACTGTAAACAATATATAAGTACCCTGTTCAAGATTGAGCAATAAGTGACATTTGACTTTTTACCAGAAGATTCGAAAAAAAAAACCACTGTTATGGTCTTTGGGTGATTTTCTGTTAGAGCAATTGAATCGAGGGGAAGTTCCTAAATCCATTAATTTATCCATTGGTGAATGAGTGATCGCGTCAGAGTGCCAAATTACCGGAGAGAAGGGTCAGCTGCAGCACGGTGGGGAGGTTGAACTGTGGAGTATGTAGGAGTTGTACTTCCAATATGGTCAGAAGAGGCGCGCCCACCGTGAGAGCTGACGAAGGATATGTGTATGCTAACTGAGGCGAGCATGTCAAACTAAGGACAGAGGCGATGGAACAATCGCATGTACTCTAATTTTCAAGATTGATTTGTGTATTTTTTTAATATTTCTTGAGGTGTCTTCACATTTGAATGCTTTATTTATTTTAAACATGGTATATTGCAAATACTGTAGACATGTTACATTGTTAATATATTATTATTTTAGTTGTGGTTTAAGTAACTTATATAAGTTTTGGGTTGAGCCAAGAACCCAAGTCGATGCATCGGTAATTAGGACAGAGCCTCTGTTTTTAGATGGGGTTTGTGGCCATGCTGTAGGCCTGACGTTTTAAATAAATGATCAAATCTTATCTGTTAACCAGTTAAACCCCATGGCCCCGCGGGCAAAACGCAACATCTTGCAAGAAACAGCGTCTGAGGGCTTTTTAACATTTAATAAACTATGAATGTGTCATATCCACTTAACGGGGAGAAACTCAGCTATTAGACAATATTAACCATTTTTAGCAAAACAAAACATAAGGGGAATAACAAAGGCTCTGAATTAGCCCTGAGCGAAAAAATGCTAACACACATAGCACAGAACTCACGTTAAAATACCCTTGTTACTTATCGTATCTGCACAAACAAGATATCGATTAGCAAGCTGAGATTCCACAGATTCCAGACATACAGTATAAGTATCATCACTGAGCGAACAGAACTCGTGGCGAAATGACAACAAACAACAACAAAACAATTAGTTTTAAGGGACCAAATCGGAAAATAAGTCTTACCGTTGCTGTGTTCTGATCAAAAGTTGTGTTCAATGGCATTAAAACGATAAAAACGCTGCTGAAGGTTAATCCAATGATTAATCCAATGGTTAATCCATAGGTTAATCCACAGGTTAATCCAATGGTTAATCC
>NW_011360231.1:0-2255 GCF_000735185.1 Notothenia coriiceps | reverse complement strand
GAATAAGGGCCACCGTTACAGGATTCAAAACCAGAATGGACCATTTTTAAATCTTAAGGCTGATTGAATGGCTGCCTCAGACTTTAAAACATTTTCTTGACATCAACAAAATATCACAGTAACTTTTTGAGTTTAAAGAGAGTGTTTTGCTACACACCCCTGCAGCTCCGTGAATGAACGACACAATCTTGTTCAGCAACTGAATTGTGCTGCCACACACAGATACACAAAACAATTGACATACTTCCTTTCATTCAGCCTGTTTCTCTCCCTGAATTCCTGGCCACGTACAGTTAGTCTATAAATAGACTCAGTGTTGGATGGAAGGTGGGAAGCAGGAGGGAAGACGACAAAGGATCAGAGAATCAGTGGGAAAGGAAACAAGAGAGGAGAGGGAGCAAAAAATACAAAAATGGAAAACAGAGAGGAGCTCGGAGGGGAAGCATTGAAGGAGGAGAGCAGCGGTTCGAGGGTGAGGAGTGATAACCGAAGAAGAGAAGAAGGAATGAGGAGGAGGAGGAGGAGGAGGAGGAGGAAGAGGAGGAGGAGGAGGAGGAGGAGAGTGTTAGCGGCCTGGGGAAAAGAGGAAGAGATTTTAAAGGTCTAAACACTCCCGAGGGAGGTCATAAGTGACACTGGAACAACAACTGCCTCTCAGTTAACCTCCTTATTCAGTTTTATTCTTATTTTCACATAACTCTTCTGATACTGTTTCTCTCAAATTGTCCACTTCGCTGCGTGTTAACACCTTCTCTCTTCTTGTATGCATCTTATGTTCATCCTTCAGCCCTTCACCAGACTACTTCACTCTGTACTTACATGCCTCCATTTACTTTAATTGTTCTCCTTTCTACAGCCACTCTGTGTCTCTTGTCTCACTTATTCTCTCCTGCACTGCCAACAAGAATAATGCCCCTGTTGCTTTGGCCTTCCTTTACAATAACACCTATTTTTCCCAATCCCCCCCTCCCTCCCTCTTCTTCCAACTCAGACTCACAAACAGTGACATTAGAGTGCCCTCTCGCATCGACTCTGTAAAGACAAACTGACACACAGGAATTCACACACAAATACGAATGAGCAACATGTGGCCCTAGAAAATGAAATACCGAAATGACAAGTGCACAGAAATGACTGCAATCAGCGAGCAGTTATGATGAATAAAAAAGAAATGATTATAATCTTAGAATTAGAGGCTAAAAGCTTCTTTATTCCTTTCAGCAAAGTACTTCAGAAAAGAGGTATGAGAGCAGGAGTAAGAGAGACGAGGAGAAATGAAAGGTGATTGGTAGCTAAAAAAACTGAAGGAAAAAGCTCTATGAGATTTGGCAAAATTGAATAGTTTGTTAAACATTCAAGCTGATTGTACGCATAAACTACATGTTTTTCACATTGCCAAACCTCTTCACTGCACTTGTCCCCTGCAGGAAAATATTAGTTTCTAAGGTTAATCATGCAATTTAGTCAACCAACAGGGAAAATGTTTACCATTTTGCCGGTAGCCTTAGCCATTATTTCATTATCATGACACATGACCCTACATATCTTATAAACAAATCTATAAATACTAAAATCCCAAGGTTCAAGGGGAAAATTATTAATCTTTTGTCTCAAAGCAATGATAAACCTGTGAGTTGGATGTAGAAAAGTCAGAATAAATATAGATTATTTTTACTTTAAAGTAAATTCAGATTGAACACAGTAAAAAAATGTAAATTATAGTGTCCGTCCAAAAAAACAAACAGTGAAAACCACCCTTGAATGATTGAATAGTAGACTAAAAGGTTTAGGAATCCAAACTATAACATATAATAAGTACCATCTATCAAGATTGATGCAAAACAAGTGACATTTGACCTTTTTAGAGAGGTTTAGCAAAAAGAAAACCACTTCTGGGGTTATTTGGGTGCATTTTCCATATCTCTGGCCCCCCTCGGTCAATTTTGATGATTGACATCTCTTTTGAACCGTTAGAGCCAATGGAATCAAGGGGAAATTCCTCAAATCCATCGAAACATTACCCATTGGTGAATGAGTGCTGCGTAGCCAGAATGCCCAAAACCGGAAGCTGTCATACTCTGGTAGCTCTCATAGCAACTACCGTATATATGAAAACTCCGTTATTGACATAAATATGAAGATGGATTATCAGTAATCATTTCAGACACATTGGATTAACCTATGGATTAACCTTCAGCAGCGTTTTTATCGTTTTAATGCCATTGAACACAACATTTGATCAGAAACAGCAAAAG
>NW_011360230.1:0-1366 GCF_000735185.1 Notothenia coriiceps | reverse complement strand
CCTATCCCCCTGTGTGCCTTGGCGTCCTGAAGGAACTGAGCTGTATTCTTTATAACTGTCCTTACTCTGAACGACTGTTCTTTCATCCTGAACACCATTAGGACATTAAGTTTACACATTTCAAACAACCTTCGATTTAAGAATTTGGTCTTTTACTTGTTGTACATTTCTTGGAACAACCCTTCCATAAATTAACCTAATTTAAATATGTGTCCCTATTTACGTTGTGCTTACATGTCTCTAAATCAAATCCCCTTTAAATACAATAAGGAAGCAACTCATTTTGTGCATTGTGTATAATCTACGAGAGGAGGGAGGGCAGGAAGTGATGAAGGAAGGAAGCAGGGAAGGAAGGAAGGAGTGAGTTTTCAGAGGTGAAAGAACAATGAAGTGACCTGCAGCTTCAAATCTATCATTATCCAAAACAAAGACTCCCCCCCGCTGCCTTAACCCCCCCCCCTGACCGAGGCTAAGTAGCTTTTGCCAACTAGTTTGTGATAATTAGCATCTTGGAAATGCCAGCGCCATTCTCAGGGCAGCGTGCTAGCACATGCTAATGGCTAAACAACATGATAAGTCCTTAAGGGTGAGGAAGAGGGGGCTGATCATAATGATTGGTTAGCTGTTCACGGTTAGCCTGTGGTGGTAGCTGTCACTGAATGACTGCAGCCGTGTTGCACTTAGCCATTAGCTTACTGAGGGCCGTGTTGAAACGCCTTTGGAGTCAATAATTAGCGACAAGCGGTTAGCATTTTAAATATAAGAGGCTGCAGAATGTTTGTTTGTGCAATTTCTGAAACGAGGACATGGCAATAGTTTGTATGAAATGAAAATGTAATGAAATTAAGACTTGAATGAATTCAAATTATTTGATTTAATGTTCAAAAAGCTCTTTATTTGTCTCTGTGCTGCAGCACCTCTTTTCACCCTCTGTCTGAAACCAGAGTCTGCTCTGATTGGTTAGCTAGCTCTGTTGTGATTGGTCAACCGCTTAGAGATGTCCCGCCCCTTAGCCTATCAAGTATAATGTGTTGGAGCGCTTAAGCGTTCCAAAGTGATGTCACTATGTTACAGATCTTTGGGTTGTAGCCTTAGCAGACCATTCACATGCACTAAAACCTTATAACACACTACAGGAGAGTCGTTTGTGTTGCTCTAGTCAACATGAAGCTTCTTTCTGTTGCTTCATGGAGTTTGATAAGTGTGTTGAGCATAATGAGTGAAAACCCTTTCCTATAATATCTTTGGTGAACGTGTCACTGTTTGAAGTTCTGACAAAATTAACCAACAACTCGTGATATTTTACAACATTTTCTGGGGCGTCACACGGAGGTCACACTCGTTGGCGTTGGGTTTCCAGGTGATG